>NW_027169502.1:110000-145000 GCF_036898095.1 Palaemon carinicauda
AAGAGTTGGCTGTGATACACTACCACCACCACCACCACCTGCATTTCAGTTCACTCTTGACAATAAGCAGAAAACCTTCTCACTGCTCGAAACTGGTTGAGTCGAAGGATGTGTTAACTTAACTCCACATAATTTGTAATTTTTTTAGTACAGAAGCGACCTTACTTTGTGCACACTAACATTGTGATAGTTTTTCATACTTTATAACTAATAATAATAATAATAATAATAATAATAATAATAATAATAATAATAATAATAATAATCTTGTTATTATAAGCTGAGATATTTCGTAAATAAAACTTAATTGGAAGAATATCATTACAGATGATACTTTATAAATATTAATGGCATTAATAATAACCGCACCATTACTAGTAACAATAATCATCGATATAATTTGAACTGTATAAGTTAATGGTTTGTATGCTTTAATATGTCTAATAGTTGCATAGAACATTGATTATAACATTTTCGTTATACACAATACAGAGAGAAAACATAAAATAGTATAAAGAATCATTTCCTCATATTCCATATTGAAGAGCAGTAATCTTTTTTATGTTACAAGAATTTTGCATTTGATATCTAAAACATCATTTGAACAAATTTTCATGTAACCACAATACCACTATTATTTCCTTGGTATTCCTTTGCAAACAGGACTCTTTATCACTGCATCAATAATTTTCCGATCATGAATAAAGATAATTATAGATTTTTCCTAACTAAAAACATTATTCTAATTAAATTTCCCTAAAAGCCAAGAAAAAAATTTTTTTTAATTTTTTTTTACATAATCTAAATTTTACTTTGTTTCGCCAAGTCCTTCAGAGAGCGAGAGAGGGAGGGTGACCAGGAAAAAGACATAGTGTAATTTAGAGTTATTTTATTGTTTAGTTAAATTACTTAGACAGTTGAGGATGTATAACGGAAGTCTTAACCGAATGGGGACGATACGGCCCGCCTGGAGAAGTCTATTTGATTGCACCGTCAACTTGACTGGATATACCGTTGGCCTACAAAACTGTGGCGAAATTGTCGTTTGATGCTCTAAGATTCGAGATCATTTTGATGATGACGGTGTCCGTGTCCGTCATAACACACAATTATTTATATATATATATATATATATATATATATATATATATATATATATATATATATATATATATATATATATATATATATATATATATATATGTGTGTATGTAAATATATATATATATATATATATATATATATATATATATATATATATATATATATATATATATATATATATATATATATATATATATATATATATATATATATATATATATATATATATATATATATATATATATATGATGCTGTAAGATTCGAGATCGTTTTGATGATGACGGTGTCCGTATCCATCATAACACACAATTACACACACACACACACACATATATATATATATATATACATATATACATATATATATATATATATATATATATATATATATATATATATATATATATATAAATATATATATGTATATATATATATATATATATATATATATATATATATATATATATATATATATATATATATATATATATATATATATATATATCTACACAATGTCGTGCTCAAATAGAAATAAATTTTTCACCTCATAGTTTGAATGAATTACTATTAATTGTGTCACCTGGTGGGCTGGAAAGTCGGGGAAAACTCACTGGTAAGAGACTGATGTCTCGCCAGATAAATCCTGAACTGCAGATTAGCAGTCAGGTTCCGACTTCTTATCATGGTTGGATAAGACCTGGCCTTTCATTAGAAGGGGCTAGGGCTCGATATATATATATATATATATATATATATATATATATATATATATATATATATATATATATATATATATATATATATATATATATATATATATGAGAAATAGTAAATGTTATAAGTGTGAATGCACCTCTGACAGGTTGTCCACAAGAGGAAAAAGACGATTTTTAGAGACAACTGGATCAGGAAATGATTAACGTACCAAATGGTGAACTGTTAATGATAGGAGAAAACCTAAATTGTTATGTAGGGAGAAATAGCCAGGGCCTAGAAAGAATACATGGAGGATGGGCTTTGGGAGATCGGAATCAAGATGGTGAAAGGGTTATGGACTTTGCAGTAGCGTTTGATATGGCAGTAATCAACACTTTCTTTGAAAAAAGAAACAGCAAAAAAAATCTTACAACGTATAAAAGTAGTGAGCAAGAATCCAAAATAGATTTTATATTAGTTAGAAGGATACATCTAAAAGAGATAAGAAACTGTAAAATATTCCTAGGAGAAGCTGTGACTCCCCAGCATAGACTCTTGACAGTAGACTGGGATAGTAAGAGAACAAAAAAGGTAGACAAGAGATGATTCCAAAGATAAGATGGTGGAAGCTGAAAAAATCAGAATATAGGTATACATTCATAGAGAGGATTTTAGTCGAGCTTCTCACTTGGGATAATGAAGATCTGGATGAGTGGTGGGAACAGAAGAAGCAGTATTCTGAAAAGAGTTGGCAGAGAAGTTTTTGGGATGTCAACTGAAAAAGGGCCAAGAGACAAAGAAACTTGTTGGTGGAGTAATTATGTACAAAAAAAAATCAAGATCAAGAGAAATGCAAAGAAAAGGTATGATGAAACAGGCACTGAAGAAGATAAGGAGAGAAGTAGATTAGCAAAGAAAGAAGCAAAAGTGTCGGTGGCACAGTCAAAACAGCAAGCATTGGGTAATGTATATGAAGATTTGGACACATAGGAGGGTCAAGAGAAGATTTACAAGATTGCTAAAGGAAGAAATAAAGCGACCAAAGATATTACCCACATTAAGCAGATAATGAATGAGGATGGAGTGGTAATGTGTAGCTCAAGTGATAAAAAAGGAAGGTGGAAGCAATATTTTGAAAGATTGCTAAATGGAGAAAATCCGAGATCTATAATTGCAGATGGAAATCTAAATTTAGGAATGGTAAGAGATATAGATAGAGAAGAAATTAAGGTTGACCTCATCAAGATGAAAAATGGAAAAGCTACGAGACCTGATGAGATCCCAGTGGAAGTCTGGAAATGCTTGGGGGAATTTGGAGTGGATATGCTGTGGGATCTGATGAAGAACATACACCGGAAAGAAAAGATGCCCAGAATGTGGAGGAATACCTTTTTGATACCCATATTCATAGAAAAGGGGATGTACAGACTTGTAATAATTATAGAGCATTCAAACTCCTCCCACATATTATGAAGCTTTGGGGAAGCATTATAGAGCGTAGGATCAGGGAAGAGACCAAGATTGGAAAAGGTCAAAAGGAATTACATTTAGTATTTATTGAATTAGAGAAGGTTTATGATAGAGTTCCACGGCAGAAGATATGGAGATGTTAGAGAGAGAGGGGAACACCAGAGAAATATGTTAGACTGATTAGAGATATGTATGAAGGAGCAGGCACACAAATAAGAACGAATGTTGGTTTTACCGAGAAATTTGAAGTGCGAGTTGGGTTACACCAGGGGTCGTCATTAAGCCCCTATTTGTTTAACATAATAATGGATGTAATTACTGAAAGAGTGAAGGAACCTTCACTATGGGCCATGCTGTTTGCAGATATAGTTTTGTGTGATGAAACCACAGAAGGATTGGAGGGGAAGCTGGAGAGATGGAGAGAGGAATTGGAGACCAGAGGGCTAAAGATCAGTAGAACAAAAACAAAGTATATGTGTTGCAACCCGTAGAACCAATTAAATGATATAAATTTGCTGGGTGAAATAGTAAAGAGGACAGAAAAATTTAAGTACCTAGAGTCAAATGTGGAGGAAACAGAAGAACTCCAAATGGAAGTGAGCAGTAGAATTCAAACTGGATGAAATAATTGGAGAAGAGTGTCGGGAGTGTTGTGTGATCGAAGGATAAACTTAAAGTTAAAGTGAAAGATGCATAAAACTGTAGTGAGAACTGCCATGACATATGATGCAGAGACCTTGCCCATGAAAAAGACCTTTGAAATGAAAATGAATGTTGCAGAGATGAGATCACGCGACTGGATAAGGTTAGGAATGACTTGGTAAGGGGAACAACAAAGGTTACAGAGGTGTCAAAGAAAATCCCAGAAAAGACTACCCGGGTTTGGGCACGTAATGAAGGGAGACCAGGATTATGTTTGGAGGAGGATGCTAGATATAGATGTTCCAGGTAGGAGGAGGAGGGGGAGACCAAAGAGAAGGTGGATGGAGTGTGTAACAGCATATATGGAGGAGAAAAATCTCACAATGGAGGACATCAGGAATAGAAGAACTTGTAAACGGCTCCCTAGAAATAGCGACACTGCATAGTGGGAAAAGCTTTAGTCAAAGTCGACGATATATATATATATATATATATATATATATATATATATATATATATATATATATATATATATATATATATATATATATATATATGTATATACAGTATATATATATATATATATATATATATATATATATATATATATATATATATATATATATATATATATATATATATATATATATATATATGTGTGTGTGTGTGTGTTTATGTGTGTTTATATGTGAATAAATTCGGTCGTGTTCTCCATTTCTTTTATTATTATTATTATTATTATTATTATTATTATTATTATTATTATTATTATTATTATTAGTATTATTATTTTTACTTGCCTAGCTGCAACCCTAGTTGGAAAAGCTGGATGTGACAACCCTAAGGGTTCAGACAGAGAAAATAGTCCAGTACGGAAAGGAAATAAAGAAATACACTACAATAGAAGTTTAAGAATGATAACAAAATGAATATACCGCAAGAGGAGTTTAAAAATAATAACAATATTAAAATAAATCTATTATAAACTATAAAAACTTCAAAATAACAAGGGGAAGAGAAATAAGATAAAGGAGTGTGTTCGAGTGTATCCTCAAGCAAGGGAACTTTAACCCAAGACAGTGGAAGAAGATGGTACAGAGGCTATGGCACTTCCCAAGACTGGAGAACAACGGTTTTATTTAGGATTGTCCCTCTGCTAGAAGATCTGCTTGCCGAAGCTAGACTCTCTTCTACACTTATCAGCAGGAAGGTGAACGATTAAATTGCATTATTTAACTCCTTGAGCGAGCAAGAATTGTTTGGTAATCCCAGTTAAATGGTATGACTGAAAGAAAAGTCATTATACTGTATTTTAATCGAATTGACTAAATAAAATTAAATCTTGAAATTAATCAAACGCCTCATGGTTAAATAGAGTTTATTATTATTATTATTATTATTAATATTATTATTATTATTATTATTATTATTATTATTATTATTATTATTATTATTATTATTATTATTATTATCATTACTAGCTAATTTTTTACCGAACGTGGAAAAGAAGTATGTTGTAAGCCCAAAGGCTCTAAAATGGGAAAACAGCGAACTGAGGACAGGATATAAGGAAATGGAATACGTTACAAGAGACTCTCGAGATGACTTGTGAGTAAGTCTGGAAATCCCTTGTTGTCTTGCAGCGAATGTTACTCTCTAAAAGGATATTAAAATAGCCATTAATGTCCGGCGAAAGGTTTCATGAGAGAAAACTTCCGCTTAACCACAAAGGCAGCGTCTAAAGCTTTTGAAAGCAACGATTAGAAAAAAGAATATTTTTCTTACCCTAATCTGTCCGTAGCAAATTTTATTCTCTTCACTACAATATAAAAGATTGTAAAAATATTATTATTCTGGGCTAAATTCTTACCGAGGCATTCAAATGATTCTCACCCTTCTAAGAGAAATTATTACATGTAAATTATTTGAATATATATCTGTTGATGAAAGACCAGTATGTTATATATATTTGTGTAACTTTCATTTAAGATAACTAAGTAAGAGTAACCATGTATATAAATACATTCATAGATGTACACTCTCATACCCAAACGCACACACACATACACACCTACAAATATTCACTACATATACAAAGAAGTCAACCCCTTCTGATGTTAATGAAGAGACAACTAAGGTCCTAAGCCGAAAAAATTCTCTAAGGTTTTTGAGGTTCATATGAAGGCATATGGTGGCATTATTATTTTCCTAAAAAGGCAACAGCTAAAATAATGACACAAATCAACATATCTGGTGAATTTGACAAAAGAAAAAAAAAATCTAAAATAATTTACTTTTTTTCTGTAATATATACATTTACTTTATAGATATCCAGCTAGCAAATGGTTTTAATTTTTTAGCCAAAGAATAATCATGATAATTTTCACTGTGTTTATAACGAAAGTAGTGAGTACATCACATTCCATTTCTAGTAAATGCAATATGCAACGCAACTGCTGAAGTGTGATACTTGTCCCTTGTCTACGATGTTACTTTAGTTGATAAAATCAGAAGCACTTTTTTAAACTACAACAGCACAGGATAATACTACTCCTGCTGCAGAGGGTTATTTACATAGCTCCAAAATGTCTTTTATTTCATATTGTTTCTTATATTGCACGTGCCGCACTAGTTTTAATATTTCAACATCCTGACAATTCGGGGGTCTCCAGTGACAATCGTGTAGGCTGTTATTCTTTATCGATTATTATTATTATTATTATTATTATTATTATCTATATAATAATACGATAGTGTGCATGTTATTTAATTTGTGTGTCACGCTTTTAAGAAAACGGAAAAAATTTCATGGTATACTCGCGTGTTACGCTTTAAAGAAAACGGAAATAATTTCATGGTGTACTCTTACAAATTCAAATTAGACTTTGATTACTTAACCAAAGCACATATTTATAGTTTTCCCAATCTTGCCTTTAGCACTTGACTCTTTTTTTAAATATTAGACCATAAATTATGTTCTATCAATTTCCATAACCCACATAATGAAATTAATCTCGGGCCTTTTCGTTTAACGAATTATGCGTTATTATTGTAAAATATTTCTCATAATTCTGATCACCCTTTGCCTCAAATCTTCCTAGACATTACTCAATTTCCCATCCACCTATCATATTCAATAACCATTAATAAAGCTTTATGACAGACTTTTGATAAGTTGGGCTCTACCTACCACAACCTTGCTTTACTCATGTAGCCTTCTTATGAGCAAGGTCTATGAACAATGTAAGAGTGAAAATTTGATCTCAGATTAATTCTACTCATGGCCAGAAAAGAGGAACTACCTTCACTAGAAATATTGTATATAAAGAATTTTGCAAATTGTTTCATATATTGCTAATTTTTTTCAAATAAAAATACAAGTCAAATCTTATCGCATTTTATTCAAACATAATATGTTAGGAACAAGATAATTGGTATTGATAATAAAATTTCGTGTAATTTACACGGGTTTCGCTGATTATTATTATTATTATTATTATTATTATTATTATTATTATTATTATTATTATTATTATTATTATTATTATTATTATTATTATTATTATTGTTGTTGTTGTATCGCTAGGAGACTCTCTTTTATATAAGTTTGATTGAAACGAATGGCTGCCTTAGTGTAATTAATTCTATGACACCCCTTTGTTTGATCTAATCCTCTTCTGAACAGCACTGCAATTTACCAGTAACTGTGGCTTACTTATTCATAGAGAGGATACATATTCCTCCGTATAAGAGTTATTATTATGGTAGTTATTAAATTTTTACTCTTATGATCATTATCATTATACTATCATTATATAATCATTATATTATCATTATTCATACATTAAAACATAGTAACTCGACATAAGAACTAGCGTTTAAGAATCCTAAGAATTTATTTATAAAATCAAAGTTAGTGGGTGTGATTCCCTTCATTATGAATTAAACCCTAGTCTTTCTTGCAAATATATCAACCGCCCCCAACCCCGAATATCATAATAGACGTGAGAGATATGCAAATAACCTTACAGGATTTACGAATAATCTGTTTGTTTGTTGTTGTGGGCTGAGAAGGAACAAAAGAATGGTTTCAAGCAGTTCTCAATGCAATACAATAGATTTCAGTTGAGGCAGGGATTTGTTATCGTTGCCTCTAGTGTTGTTATGCAATGTTGATATCATTTATTTACAGAGGATTTAAGGATCTATCTATGATAATTTGAAGGCTACTTTTTTTACCTCTTCCTCTACAGAATGACTCTTTGGGGAAACCCAAATCCTGTATTACTGTAATTTCTAAAGAAACATTTCTGAGATTTATCGTGATATCTGAATATCCCTGATCAATATAATGTACTATATTAGTACTCTGAACAATCTCACTCGTAATTAAGTCTTAATGAGGGAAAATCTATATATAATGTCTATATTTTCTATGAAAATAATTATCTTTATTCTTTAATGCCGGTACTATCGTGTTTTTATCTTCTTAATCACATTTAATGAAAAGTCAAGATCAAACTCATCCAACATATCCCTTGTTGAATTTTGCCGTATAAAATCATATTTCCTAATAAAAAAGTGGTATTAAATGCAAAATACTTATGATATGATAGATACTGTGCAATCAATTTATTGCAAAGTATTTTTGCAGGATATTGATACCAGTTGGTATTGAAGTGGCCACTTGGCGATTGCTTGCTTTTACATTCGACTAAAAATTAAGATATTTTCTTGAATAAACAAACCAACAACACCATGTATTGGTGTCTTTTAAAATCTTTTTCATTGATCTAAAATGTTCACGTGACTAATATTGGATATTATCCTAATGGTTGTAATTTTGTTTTATTTATTATGATATTTCACTACATGTATGTCCTATACTTAATATAATCAAACTAAATGTTCTATTAGTATCCTAGACCTTTATTTTCCCCAGCACTGATTACAGACTCGCACATCATAGACATCTAGAAAAAGGCTACTACCAGCAAACACGATGAACTGTGCTTAATGTAGCAAATAAATGGCTATCATAGTCATATATCACACATTCAAGAAGTTATGGATATCCTAATTCAGTATATATGAGATTATTAAAGGTTTCCGATTCATCATATTTCAATGATTAAGTGTTAGTGGCTTTTCATAAATTGGTAGTCCTTATAGCTCGATGGCCATTCTGTGTGAAAACAATCATATTTGGAATCCTTCGGGTAAAAGTTATAAATTAATTCCCTAAAAGAATATAAAGTTTGGTTCCATGCACTAAGTAAAATTTAGTGTTATTTCATCAAAATTCTTAGATATCAATCTTTATAGAGAGGATTTAAAAGTTTTGTTCTCTGGAAGAAAATTATCATAAGGATGAGCAACGATGAATTTCTATTGCAGTTCAATATATTCCTTTTTTTATCTAGATTTTAACTTTATTTCATAATAGCAAAATATACCTTTAGGAGCATGATAAATTGAAGGCATCAGGCATTTTCTACAATTTTCTACTTTTATTTAGGATTCTTTTTGGCCTGTAACCCTGAAAGAAAATGCTTCTTCTCTGTTTATTTTTTGTGTGAATCAGAGTTCTTCAATTAAGAATTTACTCCAGCTGGCCAGAGAGAGAGAGAGAGAGAGAGAGAGAGAGAGAGAGAGAGAGAGAGAGAGAGAGAGAGAGAGAAATAAATAAATTACATATATAAAAGTCTTAAATACATACACACACACACACACACACACACACACACACACACATATATATATATATATATATATATATATATATATATATATATATATATATATATATATATATATATATATATATACACACACACACACACACACATACACACACACACACACACACATATATATATATATATATATATATATATATATATATATATATATATATATATATATATATATATATATATATATATAAAACAGTATACTTGGGATGATCATTGGTTGTTTGGGCCAAATAAATTATACCTATGCTCCTATTGATATCTCATATGATCAAGCAGGTAGTCATTCCACATTTTTATAATTTGGAACTGTATGGAAGCCACACATAGAAGCTAATTGGATATACTCAAATATTCAAACAGAAGTGTTAGATGTTAAATTAATATTCGTCCGAAACCTTTTATATTTTACCAATAGCATAAACGTTAATACTTAGAATTATTTGATTTCAAAATAGAAAAAGGATTGGAAGAATATAGTTTTATTCAACTTTTATTTTTACTTGTTACACGTTTCCATGTTTTGAATTATTCTGTATGGTAAAGCCTTGCCTGACACACAAATATCTTATAAATAGAAGAAATTAATTCTGACTCCATTATTGTAATATTACAAGTCATAATAGACCGAAATATTCAAAGGACCATGAGAATAGTGAGATACAAACTTGGCTGCAAAATTAGAACGATTTAAGCCATTAACTACAAAATTGTCTCTCAAATTGGAATTTGATAAGGAAGTTTCAGATATTGAACATACAAGAGCACTCTGTTACATAGAAACAAGTCTCTCAAACAAGAACATAACATAACGTTGGGAAGTCTGATAAATTTTAGCGACCGAATAACAATCAGCAACAAACTTGCCTGCTAAATTGGAATGTGATAATGCATTGCCAAGCCTTATATATTTAATAGTCATAAACTCTGTTCGATACAAACTCACTATTAAATAATAATGTGGGAAAGCCTTTTCACGTAAAAAACATCTAAGCAACCTCAACCAAAATAAAACAAAAACTGATAGATACCGATATGCATGCAAAGTTCTTACTTTTCAAGTCCTTGCCAAAACTGACAATTCAATTGACCTAAAACAAAAAAAAAAAACTTATGTTAGAAATAATAAAATTTTTTTACAAAATGCTAATATGAACTTTAGATTCATAATTTGTATACTCCCAGTTATGCAGCATTACGGATTGAATACGGTTTTATTATAAAGCAAATATTGATTGTTGAGGCTTTTCATGAAAAATTAGGTTTTATAAAAAAATGTGCATCTTTTCAACGCTCTGTTCTTTTCGTTTTACCAAAGTTATGTGTTAAATAATGGTCATATTTGTCTGTAAGAACAGTAAACCTTGAAAGTTAATTACCTTATTTATCTTTAGTTTCATCATGCTAACAAGATCCAAGCTATTTAATTTTATGTATAATGAAATAGATTCAACGTTCTTCAAATAAAATGTCAAAGATTGTCGTCGTAAAATGAGTGACGATAAGTTGATGTAAGGGAAATCATTAACCATATGGTTGGCTTGAACTATATTGACAAAGGGGTTGGGGGCGTGAATTAATAATTCTAAAAGCCGCACAGTCACCTCTTCAAGAGGCGTAGTATTCACACGAGAAGGGAATTGTATGGATATTGGATTCCGGGGTCATAAAATTCAGCATAGTCTACACAGTCATGTAAGTTGGATATAACACGTGAGGGAGATGGTAACGGGATAAAGAAAGAGATAGAGATACCAAAGCTTAATCATACACCAGAGGGTACGCTTGCATATATATATATATATATATATATATATATATATATATATATATATATATATATATATATATATATATATATATATATATATATATACACACGAGGTAAGTTCAATAAGTAATGAGAAAATGTCATGAGAGATATTAAATATGATTTTATCGAAAAAGTACTTCATGGTGAAGTACAAATACGTATACTCTATAAAATTACTAATTGACCCCTTCCTATGTTTGCAGATCTAAGTGCAGCTTAGAACGTGGTGGAACCATTGTTATCCTGTTTGCCGATCTGTGAACACAATGCAAGATGCAGGCATACTGGGAACATCTTTGCTTTTTTGGGGTCTGTGGGAGGTCGCGTGCTTCCACTGAGCACTCTGACGTTGTTCTCAGGGTCATAGGTGAACACCCAAATCTCGTCACAAGTCATTACCTTATTCAGGAAAACTGAATCAGCCTTTATCATTATGAGGATGTCAGTGCAACATTCCGCACGAAACTGCTTCTGGTCGTCTGAGAGAATCTTCAGCACGAACTTTGCACAGACTTTGTGGAGCTTCAGATCTTCGGTCAGAATTATGTCTACTGTGCAGGAACTAACACCAACAGCTTCAAATATCACCCTCACATATATTCGATGGTCTTGCAACAATAACCTTTGCATTTTCTCAATGTTTTCCTCCTTGTGTGCACTTTTCGGTGCTCCAGATCTGGGTTCATCCTCAACCTGTTCATTTCCTTCAGAAAACCTGTTGAACCACCAATGGAAACTTGCTTGGCTCAACTGTTCATCACCATAGGCCTCCATTAACATTCCATAAGCTTCTTGTTTGGTTTTTCAAGTTTAACACAAAACTGGAAGGCTCAATGTTGCTCCATGTTTCCCTACATGTTCACAGATCGGCAAACCAGATAAATACAGTTCCACCACATTCAAAGCTGCACTCAGACCTGCAAACATAGGAACTTGCCAGTTAGTAATTTCATAGAGTATATGTATATGTACTTCACCAGGAAGTAGTTTTTCGATAAAATCATATCTAATGTCTCTCCTGATATTTTCTCATTACTTATTGAACGTACCTCGTATATATATATATATATATATATATATATATATATATATATATATATATATATATATATATATATATATATATATATATATATATATATATATATATATATATATATATATATATATATATATATATATATATATTGTGTTTATGAATAATTCTCTATCTAAAAAAGACATCTCTGTGTGAGTATAATTTTTCGCTATATTGCACAATTTGTTTTTTACTTTACATTGGAATTTGTATACGAAAAAATGTGTACTGCTGATATGGAACTAAGCAATAGTTTACCTCCAGAGACATGCTTTTGAAACAAAGCTCACTTAAAGGCCGCTCATTAATGGCAGAGACAAGGGACAGTGACAATGCCTTATTTAGCAGGACAATGCCCAAAAGCAGGGGTTCTCAACTAAGGACAAATTTACCCTTTGGCTAAAAAAATAGAATGGCAGTGGGAAGATTAATGGGCGTCTTAACTGGGCAATAATTCTACCATTAACTCTGCCGGCCTTCCCTCTTTTAGGGACATTTTGCCTAATTAGAGAGAGAGAGAGAGAGAGAGAGAGAGAGAGAGAGAGAGAGCGTGTGTGTTTCAGTCATTCCTGTTTCATTCAGGTCCATCTGCTTTGGGCACCACTGAAGGTAAGTATTTCACTAGCTCCTGGACAATGACTTGAGGCAAATTCGGGTTTTCTCTGCTGCTTATTACCTCTGCTTTGTTTGGCTCACTGAACGCTAATGTTTGTAGTCCTTCTAAGGTTCTAGTTCTCGGGGATTTTAATGGTCGTGTTTGAAGACCCACTTTAATGAACTCTGAAGATGTACTTTATACATACGTGGGGATAATAAATTTTGTTCTGTACCAACCGTGTGTCACACGATCGTACATAAATTTTTTTGTATATATTATGCTTGTATCTGCGCTCTTCCTTCGCACTAAAAAGAACCTGAATAAACATGTCTGCGTTTTCCCTCTATAACATTGTCTGTTTCACGAACATGAAAATTCCTGTTGCTTTGAGGTTTTGTATATAAAGGAGAGTGTTCTTTAATAAAGTTACTCAGTTGATTGCATCCTGCCTTTGAGTTATAACCTTCTCTAGGCCGTCACTCCGGGGTCACCAACCAATGTGACGGCTGAGAAAAGGTTATAACTCAAAGGCGGGATACAATCAACTGAGTAACTTTATTAAAGAACACTCTCCTTTATATAAAAAACCTCAAGGCAACAGGAATTTTCATGTTCGAGAAACAGACAATTTTAGAGAGGAAAAACGCAGACATTATATTCTGTTTTATTTTAGAGCGTGGGAAGACCGCAGAATCAAGCATAATATATACAAAATAATTTACGTATGATCGTGTGACACACGGTTGGTACATGGCTTCCCCCCTAAAAATGACATACTGTATATGTTAAATAGGGTGCCCTGATCTAGAGAGGCGAACTGTAGGCTGGTCATCTGGCAGTAGATAAGCAGGTTTTAGACGATTAATGGAGACCCAGTCTTCTTTGCCACGAATGTTTAGTAGGAATGCTTTCAGACTGCATCGGATCACAAGGAAAGGGCACGTGTAAGGGGGCGTTAGCGGTGGCTTGGTAGTGTCGTTCCGCAGGAAGACGTGCGTTGCAGAATGCAAGTCTGTTGGTATGTGATGCTTCGCTGGGGGCTTGTAAATCTGGTGGCACGGAGTAAATTTTCCCACGACGTGACGTATGCGCTGGAGATCATCGGAGGAGGTCGTAGAAGGAAAAAATTTGGCAGGGACGACCAACGGGTCGCCATACACCATTTCAGCTGCCGAGACGTCGAGGGCGTCTTTAGGAGTGGTCCTTAGTCCCAGGAGGACCCAGGGAAGCTGAGTAAACCAGTTGCAATCCTTGCAGCGGGACATCAAAGCTGCTTTGAGGGCGTGATGAAAACCTTCAACCTTTCCATTGGCAGCGGGGTTGTAGGCCGTTGTCTGATGTAGGGTGATGCCCAGGAGATTCGCTAATGAAGTCCAAAATTGAGAGGTGAAAGTGGTTCCCCTGTCAGAAGTAATATGCTCAGGGATACCAAATCTTGCAATCCATCCAGAGAGTAAGGGTAGATGTACATGAGGCGGACGTTGCAATTTCCATGGGAATGGATTCAGGCCAACGGGTGGAGGGGTCGATGACGGTAAACAGATAACGATGTCCTTGTGATGTGGGTAGGGGGCCTACAACGTCAAAGTGAATGTGTGCGAAACGACGCTGAGGTTGAGGAAAGGTGCCCACTCCTGAATCTGTGTGTCGATGTACTTTGGAAGTTTGGCAAGAAGTACAGGCGCGGACCCAATCCTTAGCATCCTAAGAAATGCCGTGCCAAATTAACTATGCCTTCAGCAGCTGTGCAATAGAACGGCACGAGGGATGTGAAAGGCCGTGAATGAAATCAAACACCTGTTGGCACATGGGAGCAGGAATCCAAGGTCGTGGTCTGCCAGTACTGATATCACAGAGGAGGGTGGTGTTGGAGTCTTCTAGGGGGAAGTCTTCCCAACGGAGGAATGTGCAGGATGTCCTACATGCTTGATATTCTGGATCCTGTTGTTGGGCTTCAGCCAGGGCGTTGTAATCCAATCCCAGTTGAATGGCAGCCAACGTGTTTCTTGACAGGGCATCGGCACCGGGATTCATTTTCCCATGGACGTATTGAAGGGTGCAATTGTATTCAGCCACGACGGAGAGATGTCGGCGTTGCCAGGCGGACCAGGCATCAGACTGTAGTGTAAAGGCGTGCACCAGAGGCATGTGGTCTGTGCGAATGACGATGGGCGTACCTTTTAAGAAATGACGAAAGTGACGGACAGCCAAGTGCACCGCCAGCAATTCTCGATCGAAGGTATAATAACGCAATTCTGCCTTGGACAGTTTTCTGCTGAAGAAGGCCAATGGGCGGAGCGAGCCATTGACCACCTACTCGAGTACTGCACCAATAGCGACGTCGCTGGCATCGGGGGAGAGAAGGAGAGGGGCATGTGGGATAGGAAAAGTGAGAGCCGCAGCAGTTTATAGGGCCTTCTTTGCATTGCAGAAGGCCGCTTCTTGAAAGGGACCCCACTTCACGTCCTTTGGCTTACCCTTGAGGGAGGCGTAGAGGGGAGCAAGAGTGGCGGCAATGGCTGGCAGAAGACGGTGATAATAGCTGATCATGCCCAAGAACTCCTGCAGAGCTTTGACGGTCGAGGGCGCGGGGAAGTTCTGAACGGCTGCTACCTTCTCAGGGAGGGGATTGACTTCTTCATGAGTGATGCGGTGACCTAAGAACGACACTTCGTTGGCGCCAAAGGTACATTTGTCGTACTGGACTACAAGGCCGTTTTGTTGCAGGCGGTCGAGCACGATGCGCAGGTGACGGAGGTGTTCCTCTTTTGAGGAGGAGAACACATGTATGTCGTCCACATAACATACACAGAAAGGGAGGTCCCCTAAGATGCCATCCATGAGATGTTGAAACGTGGCCCCATCATTACGAAGGCCAAAACAGGAGTAATTGAAGGTGTATGTACCAAACGGAGAGGTGATGGCGATCTTGGGGATGTCTTCTGGGTTCATAGGCACCTGATAATACCTCTTCAGGAGGTAGAGCGTAGAGAAACCTTCGCTTTGTGCAGGTAGGATGTCACGTCGGCAATGTTTGGTAGGGGGTAGTGATTTGGTTCTGTTTGCTTGTTCAGGCACCTGTAATCCCCGCACGGACGAAGGGAGCCGTCTTTCTTCAGAAGGATGTGTTAGGGTGACGACCATGGGCTGGAGGCCTTTTGGCAAAGGCCCATTTCCTCCATTTCGTCGAACGTCTGTTTGGCAGCTGCCAATCGTTCCGGTGCTAGACGTCTGAATTTTGCGAAGACTGGGGGTCCCGTTGTCTTGATATGGTGATAAATACCGTGCTTGGCCGGAACCGTGGGCGTTTGGCGAAGTTCTAAATGGAAAACTTCCGGGTACGACGTTAGGAGGTGGGCGTAGTCATCCGTGGGTGCGCTGATGTGGAGAGGGAGGTTAGAGTGGGCGGGCTAAAGAGGTGTTGACAAGTACGAGTCTGCGTTGACCAATAGTCGGTGGGCGACATCGACCAGAAGGTGGAAATGAGAGAGGAAATCAACACCGAGGATTGGCATTGTGACGTCAACAACGAGAAACTTCCAATTGAATTTACCGTTTCCGAACGATAATGTGAGGTTCTCGTAACCGTAGGTGGATATCGCAGATCCGTTGGCAGCTACCAAGCGGACGTTGGCAGATGTAGACAGACTACGTCGTGTCTTGAAGAGTTTCCTTGGTGAAAGAGAACGACAAGCACCCGTGTCTACCAAAAATTGCACACCCGTTCCTACATCTTGTAAAAAGAAAAGATTAGAAATACGGGAGGCCACCGCCACGAACGATGGCCTACTTACACGTTTTTTGGCCATTGACAATCCTCGGCATATTTCTTCGCGGTTGCCACGAATCTGAAGTGGTATTAGCAAAACTGCGGCGGAGGGGAGGTAGTAAGTGGCTGTAGAAGTCGTTTGTTGGGGCGCGAGCGATTGGTGGGTGGTGGGTGGCTTTGTCACCGCTTCAGCACGTCACGGGGTAGGCGTGTATATCCTACGGCATTCATGTCAGCTTCGGTTGACGTTAAATAGGCACCCTCTTCGTCAGGGGTGGAGGCGTTGATGGAGGTCTTGAAGTGGCTGTCCATACGGGCGTCGACTTTGGTCATCAAGTCCTTTATGGGTAAACTATCGACATCGGGTATGACAGCGCGTATAAGTCCGGGTAAACGGCGTATCTAAAGGGCACGAAGTATGTTCACCTCACGAGGAGAGCCGTCTGCGGCAGGTTGAAGGCGAGCGATACTGGTCATTTCCCTGAGAGCAAGCGAAGCCCTTTGGTCCCCCAACGGTTGTTGAGAGAGCTGAAAAAGCTTTGCTATACTGGCGACTGGCGACGGCGAGTACTGCTGCAGAAGGTATGTTTTGAGGGCGTCATACGCAATTGGGGTTTCTCCTTGTTCACAAAGCCATTCGGATATTTCTGGGAAGGTGTCCTGGGGTATTGCCGCGAGAACATAATCTGTTTTGTTGGTTGAGCAAGTCACGCCGTTGATGCGAAACTGGACTTCTGCGGGCTGAAACCAAGCAAACGCCTCTCCGCTGGCGAATGACGAAAGTTTCAACGGGGGAGCCGCTGCGCCAACTTCAGTAGAGTCCGCCATAGTACCAACGGTGGAGGGGCGAGGGAGGTGGGGGTGGAAGGCGGTGGGAGCGAGTCGACTTCCGGAGTCACCAATGTGACGGCCGAGAGGATGTTATAACTCAAAGGCGGGATGCAATTAACTGAGTAACTCTATTAAAGAACACTCTCCTTTATATACAAAACCTCAAGGCAACAGGGATTTTCATGTTCGAGAAACAGACAATGTTAGAGAGGAAAAACGCAGACATGTTTGTTCTGGTTCTTTTTAGTGCGAGGTAAGAGCGCAGATACAAGCATAATATATACAAAATAATTTATGTACGATCGTGTGACACACGGTTGGTACAGTTCTAAATGACAACGGTAAACAGTTGGTAAACTTAATCAAGAGCAATGACTTGGTAATAGCTAATCACCTTGCTGTGAATAATTAGCAATTTGAAGGTAACTTTTCGTATGGGCAAAGGTTGAATTAGGTCTCAGAAATAGACTATGTTTATTGGCCACTAAAATGAAAATTAATCTAAAATGTGTTGAAATGAACCACGATGTTCAAAGATCTGATCATACTTTTTTAACTGTTGTTTTAGAATTTAGAACCTTAAGGAAAATGTCAACATCTTTATTGTTAGAGGGCTTCTAATTTGGGAGTTTCTTTAGTTAGGTAAAAAATTAATGAGATAATAGGTTAAACATACCAGTAAGTAAATTTAGAGAACATTCACGCTATTTTAAATACTTATAGTCCTCCGGAAATTGAGAATGACCAAATTAAGGATATTTCCAAAGTAATAACTGACTACTCTAACTTAGAAAATAATCTTGCTAAATATAGGAATAATACATCTCAAAATAATCAGTATGAACGGGACCAAAGACACCCTCAGTTGAAACGCTTGTTAAGCCATGATGATTCGTAGGTGATTTGACCTGCCTTAGATTGGAAGGGGAATGTTTCAAATCAAAGTGATGAAGGCCCGGGAGAATTATTGAACACTAGTGTTTTCCAGGGTGAGGTAAAGTTTGACATTAGTGGTGCACCATGAATTCCAATTTGGGATGATATCTTTGCAACTGGAGAAATAGAATGTGTAGTGGTGAATTTGAAGAAATAATAGGAGTGTTATTGGGATATGTCTTAAGTTATTTGCAGCCTTGCCTACTTCATGGAAATTATTCTTTCTTACTATTTCTAACCAAATATTCCTGTTTACATGTTATCCTTTTCATTGTTGTAGTAATAAAATAATAACCTTGTTCAAAAAATGAAATATATTTGACTGTAGCAATTATCGGGGAATTAGTATTATGAATACACTTGCCAAAATATAAGATATCCTGCTAATAAGTAGATAATCAAGATGGTGTTCCAATGATAAGTGCCAGGCTGGGGTGTAAAAGGGTAGAGGGTATGTTGAGCAAATACTGGAGTTGCGTCTATTAATTGATTTTATTCAATACAAGAATAAGAAGTTATGTGTGTTGTTTGTCTACTACAGGGAGGCATATGATAAAGTACCTTGAAAAAAAGATGTTAGAGTATGTGGAGTCGATATATATATATATATATATATATATATATATATATATATATATATATATATATATATATATATATATATATACTGTATATATATATATATATATATATATATATATATATATATATATATATATATATATATATATATATATATATATACTGTATATATATATATATATATATATATATATATATATATATATATATATATATATATATTATATATATATATATATATATATATATATATATATATATATATATATATATATATATATATATATATATATATATATATATACAGTATATATATATATATATATATATATATATATATATATATATATATATATATATATATATATATATATATATATATATATATATATATATATATACAGTATATATATATATATATATATATATATATATATATATATATATATATATATATATATATATATAAATATATATATATATATATATATATATATATATATATATATATATATATATATATATATATATATATATATATATATATATATATATGCCCACAAATATATAAATGTATACATGTAAATATTTATTTATATATATATATATATATATATATATATATATATATATATATATATATATATATATATATATATATATATATATATTATATATATATATATATATATGCCCACACATGTATAAAGGTATATATGTAAATCTCTCTCTCTCTCTCTCTCTCTCTCTCTCTCTCTCTCTCTCTCTCTCTCTTTATATATATATATATATATATATATATATATATATATATATATATATATATATATATATATATATATATATATATATATATAAATATATATATATCTAACCAAAAACCGATAAATCGGTTAGAACCTTTGACCGGGGACGCCTCTCCATATCATGAAATAAAACAAAGAAAAAAATTTCATCTTTTCAATTGAACGTCTGAGAGAATTGATATAAAAATTTTGACCGAGTGTCACCGGTCGCTTGCTTTTGACATTACCCATAGTCATAAAACAAAACACTGTAATTCGTGATCAATTCATGGAGATAAAATGTAGTATTATACACCTATACTATGCTGAGGAACGCATTATAACTCCAACCTCTGATAGGTATTAACTCTTACTACGTGTTTCCTGTTTCCTACCTTGTTTCTTTTTTCTACCTCTTACCTCTTACCTTCTATATCCTGCATTCTTATAGATATACCTCCTACCTCCTTCATCTTTTATCCTACATCCTATATACTTATACCTCCTACCTCCTACCCTCCACATCCGACCTTCTACCCCTTACATCCTACCCCCTATATTTTACCTCCTACCTCCTACATCATACCTCTTATCTCCTACCTCCTACATAACATCTTGCCTCTTACCCCCTACTTCTTACCGCTTACCTCTTATAAGAGGTACATCTCTTACCTCCTACCCTCAACCTCCTACATCTTTTATCCTACATCCTAGATCTTTATACCTCCTGTAATATATCATTCCAGGTCCAAATAAACGTTGAGGTATATTTTAAGTGCAGTTTATTCCCAGACAAGGATCCATAGTGATACTGACAATTCAGTTACAGAAACTAGACTCGCTGTTATACAGAAAACATCAGAAAACGTTAACAGTACAAACCATAATAAAACCTTAACAGCAGTTCCCCATAACAACAATAAACAACCATTACCATCGAGCGGACATACATAATTATACAACAAACGACTCAAGTATACAACAACTTTTTTTTTTTTTCTTTTTTTTTTAACATTACTCGAGTCATCGTACATATACATAAATAATGATTTACAATACAAAGCGTACAGTGTTCTTCCTCAGTCTGTTACTTCGTCTTGGGCCTTCACTTTCGAGTTCATCTACAGATATATACGTTTCCTCTTTAATATCGCCGCCATGATATTTTCGAAGGTATCTACGATTACGCCAACAAAGTTTTCCACTTGATGAAAGCCTGATGAAATAGCATCTGTTTCTCGGTCCGACCTTGACGATTTCACCGATCCTATCCCATTCTTTCGTTGCAGCGTCTTGTATTCGGACTTTATCTCCTATGATAAACACTTTAAGATCTGTTGCCGATGCATTGTAACGTGTAGTATTAATCCTCTCTTTCTCTCTCCTCCTCATCTCTGCTGCTTCGATATCCTGACTATTATCAGATATGAGAGTGCTATGATGAGATGGAACCAAAGATCTAAGATTATGTCCAAACACCACTTGATTTGGGCTACGTCCATCTGCATTAGGGGTGTTCCTTAATTCCAGCAAAGCCTCATGAAATCGCTCATCCATCGTTGTATTTTCAAGTTTGGTCAACAGATTCTTCACTTTCTTTACAATAACTTCGGCGTGTCCATTGCTACTGGGAAAATGAGGTGAACTTGGACTCCATTTGATTCCTCTTCCCTTCAGGAATCTCTGAAATTCCGTAGCGCTGAACTGAGGTCCCCCATCTGTACGTATCCGTTGAGGGTAACCTGTAAAGGACATCATTTTGATCATTGCATTACAAACTTGTTTTGCCGATGGGCTGTCCTTCCATTGTTGGACCATAGGATATCCACTTAGACGATCGGCGCAAGTCAAAAAATGTTGGCCCTTTAGGTAGAACAAATCTGCAGACACACTTTCAAAGGGACGTGTTGGCAAAGGGTCTGTTTTCAGAGTTTCTTTCCCCAGGCTTGGCAAATTGCGTTGACAAACTTCGCATTTCTCTATCATTTGTGTTATGTTATTGGTGATACCTGGCCAATATACGCACAATCGGGCTCGCTGCTTTGTTCTGGTTATTCCTTGATGGGCTGCATGTAGTCGTTCCAAAACCTCTTTCCTCTTTTGTTTCGGAATAATTAACCTTTTTCCAAACAGGACAAGATCACCATCTATAGGTAATTCATGCCTTATACTTTTATACTGCTTGACACATGGTGGTGAATCGTCATGTTCAACGGTGTCCTCCATTATAGCATGAACCAGCTTTACATAATCTAGATCATTTCGTGCTGTTTCCTGAAGTTCGTCGACAATAAGGTCAACAACTCTTCCGTCATCGTAAAATTCTCTGTCATCACAAACCGATGCAATATAAACAGCCATGACCGTACGCTCATCACATTCCTCTTCAGTTTGATCTGGATCATCAACAGGTGCTCGCCTGAGACAATCAGCTATAGCATGATCACTTCCCTTCCTCCACTCCAATGTGAACTGAAACTGACTCTGTAAATCAGCCTTTAAATTTTGCGGTTTTACGTTTTCAACCTGGTTCAAAGAGTATTTATTAAAAAGTGGTAGAAGTGGGCGGTGATCAGTGATGACTGTAAAATGAGGGAGGCCATGCAAGTATAATTTACATTTCAGTATGGCGTATTTGATAGCTAAGGCTTCAAATTCTATCATGGAATATCTAGTTTCCACGTCCGACAAAAACCTACTTCCACAGGTGATGAGTTTCCATCCTTCTTTGTGTTTCTGAAGTAAGTTGAATCCAAATCCTTTCAGTCTACAGTGATCCCTCGTTTATCGCGGTAGATAGGTTCCAGACGCGGGCGCGATAGGTGAAAATCCGCGAAGTAGTGACATCATATTTACCTATTTATTTAACATGTATATTCGGACTTTTAAAACCTTCCCTTATACGTAGTACTATTAACAAACCACCATTTAATGTACAGAACACTTAATGCATGTACTACAGCACCCTAAACTAAAACAGGCACAAATATTAAAGGCGATTTTATATCATGCGTTTCCTAAACACCTAAAAAGCACGATAAAAAATGGCAACCAATGTTTTGTTTACGTTCATCTCTGATCATAATGAAGAAACAAACTCATTTAGTGTACAGTACATATATATGTATAGGTTAGTTTTTGCATCGATTATATTGATTATACAGTACTGTATGTTGATTTTTTTATTACCAATGTTTTAGTTTACGTATTTTTCTTAGGACTTCCAAATGAAATGTTTTTCTTTATGACGCCGCCTGAAACGACGGCGTGTACGCTCAGTAAACAACCACGCTCAGAACAAACAAGGCATTTAACGCGCATGATGATAGTGATAAATAATGATACAGTACATACAGTATTTACAGTAAAAGCATTTACAAAATATGTTACCTTACAAATATAAATTATACAGTATTGTACGTAGCAAAGCAGGAAAACTATTTACGAGAGAGAGAGAGAGAGAGAGAGAGAGAGAGAGAGAGAGAGAGAGAGAGAGAGAGAGAGAGAGAGAGAGAGAGAGATTGTTTTACGTACGTAAATGTAAATTTTAAACAAAAAAAATATGATAGGTTACAACATGTAGACTTTTAAAACCTTCCCTTTAACTTAATGCATACAGTACGTACAGTACTAAACTATAAAACAGGCACAAATACAGTTTTAGAATGTACAGTAAGAATATTAAAGTAAAAAATAAAGATTGTTACTGTACTCACCACGAAAGAAGTTGAAGAAAAACTTGAATGGTGATGGCGATGAATTTGCTGCACAGTAGAAATGATGATGATGAAGCTGATGATGTGTTCTACTGTGCAGCCAATGATAGTATTTTACGTCTCTTCAAACGGAGGTGTCTTTTCCTGGTACACCTATTCAACTTCTTACTGGGAAACTTCTTCAATTTCTTCCGAAGGCGTACTAGCAGGAGGAACTGGCTCTTTTTTGCGAGGCTGGAAGAACATTGTGATCGGAAGTTGTTGCCGCTGCTTCTTTTTTCGATCCAAGAGCATTTTGTAGGGAGTCATGTCTTCATCGATCTTGTTGCAGAATTGCATCGAGCGAACCATATCCTCGTCCCACTCTTGCAACATTTCTTTCAACTCCTTTGCATGGTTGCAGGCCTTGGCAAGCCATTCTAATGTTAAGCCCGTTTCTTCAACATTTTCTTGGGTCTCTTCCTGGGTATCACTCTCTTCCTCACTTGTCGATTTCGTCAGGTCATCGAGGTCTGCGTCAGTTAGGGGCTGGGAATGGCAGTCCAACAACTCGTCGACGTCTTCAGTCGTCATGTCGCCAAACCCGTCACCTCCAATTATGGCAGCCAACTGCACAGATTTCCGTATTGCAGAGTGTTGGATTTCCGACGGAGTAAATCCCTTGTCGTCGTAAACAATATCGGGCCACAACTTCTTCCATCTCGCATTCACGGTTGCAGGTTTCATCTCTTGAAGTGCCTTCTGAATATTCTGCAGGCACGTGGCTATGGTGTACTGCCGCCAGTACGCCTTCAAGTTAAAATCTTCATCCTCGTCATCTTGGGCAGCATCCACACACGCAACGAGGTCCGCCAAGGTATTCTTCGTGTAGAGGGCCTTGAACGCCCGGATAACCCCCTGGTCCATCGGTTGAATTAATGACGTGGTGTTGGGTGGCAGGAACTCAACCTGAATGCCCTCATGCGACAGGTCAGTTGCGTGTCCACCAGCGTTATCCATAAGGAGAAGGATCTTGAATGGCAAGCCCTTCTCTAAGAGATATTTGCTGACTTGCGGGATAAAACACTGATGGAACCAGTTGGAGGTCAGCATCTTCGTAATCCATGCTTTTTGATTATGCATCCAGTACACGGGAAGGAGATTCTTATTTTTATTTTTCAAAGCACGAGGATTTTTCGACTTATAAATAAGCCCCGGCTTTAAAAAAAATCCAGCAGCGTTGCCACACATCACGAGGGTAACGCGATCCTTGAATGCTTTAAAGCCAGAGGCTTTGGCTTCCTCTTTGAACAGGAAAGTTCGCGACGGCATTCTCTTCCAAAACAAGCCAGTCTCATCCATATTAAAGACTTGTTCCGGCTTGTATCCACCTTCGGCGATAATATTCTTGAACGTCTGGTTCACGTAAGTTTCAGCAGCGGCAGTGTCAGCGGAAGCAGACTCCCCATGCAGGGAAACGCTTTTCAGGGCGAAGCTTTTCTGAAACTTCGCGAACCATCCTTTTCTTGCGGAAAAACGTTTCTGAGGCTGTGAATCAGTGGATGTCCCTGGTTGAGGATCATCTGCATCATCATCATCTTCAGCATGGTTGCCGTCGTCGTCTTTAGGTTCCTTTGCAGCAAAATTCTCATATAAGCTCAAAGCCTTTGTTTGGATGGTGTTCGTATCCAACGCTATGTTCTTCTTCCGGCAGTCGGCAATCCACACAGCTAAAGCACCTTCCATGCGTACGATCGTTTTATTACGCGTTGTAACGACTCGCTTCGCTGATCTGCTAAAGGTGATTGCAGCCGTCTTTCTAATGTTCGCCTCGTCCTTCTTGATATAGCGAACAGTAGATTCGTTGATGCCAAAATGGCGGCCGGCGGCCGCGTAACTTCTACCCTTTTTTAACATGTCTAGAAGCGTAACCTTCTCAGCTATCGTCATCATCCTTCGGTGGCGTTTAGGCTCACTACCAGCCTTAAGAGAAGCAGAACGCTTGGGAGCCATTACAGTAGGATTTACAGTAACAAAAAGTTCAACTTAAAAAAGTCGCACACAGCACAGATTCACACACTTAAGAACGTCTACTCAGCGATACGCGGTAACAGAGAGTGGACGATCCAGCCCCGCGAGAACTTTGATGCTGCGGGTAGGAGATGCGGGTAAAACACCAATCACAGGCTAGATAACAAAACTTGAGTTCTGATTCGTCATCTATCAGCGCTTGAACCAATCACAACCCGTCTTACAGTACTATGATGCGTTGGTTACCTACTCATAGAAGATGCCCCGCGCATACCGAACGTACGTAGATTAAGTAAATACCGTAATAATAGTAAACAATGATAATAATACTGTACAGTAATAATAATAATAATAATAATAATAATAACAATAATAATTTTATTAACAACAACAACAATAATAATAATAATAACAATAATAATAATACAGCTTTACGTACGCTATTTTACGCCTCTCTCTCTCTCTCTCTCTCTCTCTCTCTCTCTCTCTCTCTCTCTCTCTCTCTCTCTCTCTCTCGTACGCTTATTTGAAATGTGATTTTTGCAACAAAGAATTTTATTGGATGCAGTACTGTACTACGTACGTATACATACAAAAGATTCATGGAAAAGAAGCACATCCATTACAGTACACACCATTCTAATATGGTATGACTGCATCTGATTTGCGTTTCATGTTCGATTTAATTTTACTACGTACTGTATACAGTACTGAATTATCGTATGATCACATTCTCTTTTCGTTTTTTATTTCTTTCTGTGCTGAATTATATATCATATGTAATGCAATGAACAATCAGTAAGAACAGATATTACTAATTACAGTATTAATGGAATTACAGGTAACAAAATATTGTATTTGGTTGTTTTTAGATTTCGCGGTATTTTCGAATTTTCCGGAAAATCCGCGATATGTATATATATATGGGTTATGGGAAAACCCCGCGAAGTGGTGAATCCGCGATTGTCGAACCGCGAAGTAGCGAGGGTTCACTGTACTTGCATCCGTCTCCAAACGTGTCATCCTACTGGGATCGAACTGCGCAAGAATCGGTGTTTTAGTTAACAACCCTTTAACTTTCTCAAACGCTTCACAATGTGCTGGTAACCACTGGAACTGATTTTCACACTTAAAAAAATCTCTCAGTGGTGTGCAAGTAGCACTAATGTGCGAGCAAAATGAGCCCAGTTGATTAACCATCCCCATAAAATTTCGCAGTTCAGTGATGTTTGTAGGAGTTGCAAATTCTGTAATGGCTCTCACTTTATCTGGGTCTGCTTCTCTCCCTTCTGCGGACAAAATAAATCCAGCAAAACGAACAGATGATCGAGCAAATTTGAATCTAGCTAGGTTTAAAGTTATACCATGCTCTACGCAACGATCAAGAGAAGCACGAACATCCAGTATGTGTTCCTCAAGTGTGCGACTATCAATAAGAATGTCATCCACAACCTTATGTGTTCGCTCCAAACCGTCTATAGGAAGATCCCCTTTGAAGTTGTAACTATCACCAGTGCTGATAAAACCCATTGGTGCTCTCTTGTATCTAAACCTACCCCATGGCGTCAGAAATGTTGTCAGATCTCTAGAATCTTCATGCAGTTCCAACTGCCAGTATCCTTTAGCAGCATCCAAAACTGTAAAGTACTTTGCATCCAGTACAACTTCATTTATGACATCATGTGGGATTTTAGCATTGTGTACAATTCTATGGACTTGAGAATCTAGCTTCGAAAGGTCAACCGTCATTCTAATTCCACCTGTAGGCTTTGGGACAACAACAATAGGATGACACCATTCTGTTGGCCGATCTCCAACTCGTTCAATAATACCCTGTTTCATCATGTCTTCCAGTTCTTTCTTCTTCTGCTTCACGTAGTGGGTAACTCACTGGCCTTGCAGCATATATTGCAAAAGGTTTTGCATCTTCCTTGAGTTGGATTTTCATTGGTGGTGTTTTCATCGTTTGCAATTGCCCTTTGATATTGAAAACTTCTTTGTAAATCTGCAATATCTGCTTTTCCATAACTTCAATGTCTCGGTCAGTGGACTTTATACTATGGCCTAGAGCAGTAACAGATTTATCAATAGCTTCAACCAACTTCTTTGCAGGTAAAGGGAAGTCTTCATGAACAATACCAAGGTTCCTGCATGCACGAAGGGATAGATACATATCATCAAACTTCACATCTCTGCAAAATATTACATTTTCCATGCAATGCATATCACCAATCTTCAGCAACAAGTCAATTCCGCCAATAATTCTCAGTCTCTTCCCATTAACACTAACAAGGTGTTCCTCATAATTCTGCAGGTCCTTCCTCTGTAGTCTAAGAGAATGCAACATCCCCATGCCAGCAACAGTCATCTGGGCACCTGTATCAGCAATCGCATTCATCTTAGCAACATAACCTGTCTTCGGGTGGTGAAATTCAATGGGAAGTACTGGCCGTTCCTGGCCACGAAACAAAATTTCTGCCATGTGTTTTAACTTTCCAAATTTTGGTGACAGTGCAGCTTCTTTTCCCTTCTTTTGTTTTTCGCAAACTTTACTAAAATGTCCAGAGAACCCACAATAGTGGCAGGTTTTCCCTACTGCAGGACACAATCTGCCAGTTTGGTGAGGTGGAAAACCGCACTTCCGACATTTCAGTCGCTCCTCTTTAGGTGATCCACGGTGAATTCTTTGGTTAGTACTCCTGCTTCTACCACGCTGCTTGAATCCGGCTGCATTAATGGCACTTTCTGTACTGAGATGCTTGTCTTCTCTCTCTGCTAACTCGTGGTTACGGCAAAGGGAAATAGTATCAGCAAGGCTAAGAGTGGGTTTTTTACTTAAAAGCTCTTGTCTCGTTTCCTCGTCTCGTACACCAGATACAATGAGAGTAGTGATCCACTCATCAGAAGTCATATCTGCAAGGTTGGCGTCCTCTGCTCGCTCACGAAGATCAACTAAAAAGTCATCAAAAGATTCGCCAGCATCTTGCTTTCTTCTGACCAATTTGTATCTGTCCACTGCAACGTTCCGCTGGTCCTTGAGATACTTTTTGATTTGCTCAATTATCTCATTCAGCGACAAAGCCGTGTCTAAAGGAATCTCAACCGCATGACGAACCCTTTGTAGGAAATCAGGCTTGCAAAACGACCAAAAGGTGGCTATTTGATCCTCCCTAGGTTTCTCACTCAGCTTTGCAACTTGAACATAGTTCTTCCAACTGGCTTCCCACCTTTTAAATGATTTTAAGGTAACACCATCCTCAAGCAACTCTGGAGGCCGATAGAAATTTTCGCAGGAATATTTCGACGGGGGTCCCCAGGATTATCTTCTGCCCCACTAGGAGTAGTAGGTCCAAATCGGTTAAGAAGAGCAGTAAGTTCACGATCACGACGTTCCTGTTCACGATCCCAACGTTCCTGCTCACGATCCCGACGTTCCTGCTCGCGCAAAATTCGATCCTCCTGAAGTTTCATCTGCTGTTGTAGCATTTGCAACATGATCATCATTGAATCATTTGAACCTGTATTTGCGTCCTCGTGTTTCATGCTTCCGTCATCCGTTTCAGTCCTTTTAGCATTTCTAATAGCACCTTGGAGGAGACTGTTCAGTCTCACTGTACTATCCTTGGGGCTGAAAGACACATCCAAAACACGGAGATAATTCACAATCTCGTCACGAGTAAGCTGCTGAATGTCCTCTTTCGTTAAAAGGAGTGCCTCTTCGCCAAGTTTCAATGCAGTATCCATTGCAAGTCTTCCTTTCCAACGGTGTATTTCGCCACGTAAACCTCGAGACTCACTGCGCCATGTAATATATCATTCCAGGTCCAAATAAACGTTGAGGTATATTTTAAGTGCAGTTTATTCCCGGACAAGGATCCATAGTGATACTGACAATTCAGTTACAGAAACTACACTCACTGTTATACAGAAAGCATCAGAAAACGTTAACAGTACAAACCATAATAAAACCTTAACAGCAGTTCCCCATAACGACAATAAACAACCATTACCATCGAGCGGACATACATAATTATACAACAAACGACTCAAGTATACAACACCTCCTACCTCTTTCCTCCAACCTCCTACTTCCTACCATCCACATCCTACCTCTTACCTCTTACCTCTTACCTCTTACCTTCTACTTCTTACCTCTTACCATCTACTTCCTACTTCCTACCATCCACATCCTACCTCTTACCTCTTACCTCTTTCTTCTTACCTCTTGCCTTTTACCTCTTACCTTTTACCTCCTACCTCTTACCTTCTACTTCCTACTTCCTACCTCTTACCTCTGACCTTTTACCTCCTACCTTTTCTATACATTTTCTTTTGTACCCTGCCTATTTCATTTTTTACCTTTCATCGCTTAATTCACTAACATACCTCCTACTTCCTACCCGTTACCCGTCACCTCTTACTTACCTTTAGATATACTTTTACATCTTACCACACGCCTTATTTGTTTACCTAAAAATTTTGTTACCGTTTACCTCCCTTACTATCTACCTCGTACCTCCAACATCCTTTCCTTGACCGCCTATCTACAACTTATGACAATTTTTTACATATTAGTATTACGTCCTAATCTCTACCATCAACCGCATTCCCCCTCATCATAATATACATCAATATGGAAATCTATCAAGTAACTTATCCTTCCTACAAGACGTACCTACATGCTGCACGCCACCTTGTGATCTACATTAGTCTTTAATGCCGAGTCCTGTGACTGACTTGAAAGATAAGTCAATTACCATTACTACCTTCTCTCAAAAATTTTCAACTCCTCGTCATGACTATGGGTAATGTCAAAAGCAAGCGACCGGTAACAACTGGTCAAGATTTTTATATCAATTCTTTCAGACGTTCAATTGAAAAGATGAAAATTTTTTCTTTGTTTTATTTTAGGACATAGCGAGGCATCCCCGGTCAAAGGTTCCAACCGATTTATCGGTTTTTGGTTAAATATCACTCTTTTTTTGCGCAAGCGTATTAATTGAGTAGTTGAGAACTAGAAGAGACCAGATTATAAGTAACATGAAATTCTATTTGTTTATTTTTATTCTAAATTCTTATTTACATCCACCGCACGACGAAAGCGGTTTCGTAAGCTAAAATTTCAATCAAAAGTTCGGGAAAACAATCGATTGCATGAATATTTCAATAATTACAACACTGACAGCATCGGTTACCTTTTCGTTGGTATTGGTAATCTCATCATGGTTGATAAGGTTGGAAATCTGTTGCGAATGAAATGTAAAATGAACTAAAATTTATCAATCTGACGAGAGTACAATATGCTAAGTGACGTGCTGGTTTTCTTTTATATAACCTACCCGAGTCCCATCCACGTCCCACGGCTTTAATGTTGCACTTTGCCCACCTGCCGTGACGAATATAAACAGGGTGTGATGAAGGTCTTATCTGCCCCAACATTCCTGAAAGTACCGTCAAAGATACAGGTTTAATATTCTAAACGTTTATGATAATGTGAAATTCCCATGGTAAAATGGGCTTGCATGCACACCTGCAAGAGTTTTAAAATTGAATGGCAGGTGTTGAAATTACTGATACCTTGATTTCTCCACTTAAAACCATGTTATCTATTTCTTGGTCAGTAGCCGTGACGTAATTACATCGTTATTACATTACTGAACTGCCGGCTGCCTCAAATCCTATACAGTTTCCCACAGATAACACCGAAGAATTCGCCGCAGTATGAACAGAATAGCTTATGAAGCTAGGTGATCTACTAACACCACGGGACCAAACGTACACAATCGAAAGGTCAAGCAGCTTTATATATGTCATTAACCTACTAAAATTAAATACCTGAGCAGCTTGTTTTGGCGTAAAAAAGTAAGCCATACTGCTTATCTGAAATAGCGTGTTATCTCTCATGTTACCTTACCCCATAAGATAATTGATAATAAGGTAAATTCCAGCATAATCTAGGCAACCCCTAAGTTCATATTTTCAAAATCTTGTGTCGAACGTCTTTCTAACTCCTTAAGAAACAGAGCTAATGAACATTTCAAGCTTACTCAGAAGCTGAGAAATAAGCTCCCCCATTTTTGCCTTTGAAGCGTCTATCTCTATATCTACTTATCTATTTATATATAGAACACTGAATGATTATGCGAAATACGCCATATTTTTGGCATATCTTTGACGTGATATCTATTGACCCTTAAAAGATATGGACTTGAAACTTTCAGGATCGCTTAGAAATAATAAGAAAAGGCAAATACTAAAGTTTCAAGTTTCTACTTTGTCGGGGAAGTACTTTTCTAAAAACCCATATTTTCGCGTTTTGGTAATCGTATATAACAGCACTGGCCGCATTTTTCAAAGAGGGCGTTGTTTTGTCCCCGGTCGCGCTTGCCAGCGCTGTGATATATATATATATATATATATATATATATATATATATATATATATATATATATATATATATATATATATATATATATATATATATATATATATATATATATATATATATATATATATATGTATATAAATAACGACACCTATATATATATATATATATATATATATATATATATATATATATATATATATATATATATATATATATATATATATATATATATATATATATATATATATATATATATATATATATATATAGGTATATATATATATATATATATATATATATATATATATATATATATATATATATATATATACGTATACACCGTATATATATACATGTATTCATATATATACATAAATGTATGTGTAAGTATATATATATATATATATATATATATATATATATATATATATATATATATAAAAATACATATATATATATTATATATATATATATATATATATATATATATATATATATATATATATATATATATATATACATACATATATATATATATATATATATATATATATATATATATATATATATATATATATATATATATATATATATATATATATATATATATATATATATATACTGTATATACATATATATACATATATATATATATATATATATATATATATATATATATATATATATATATATATATATATATATATATATATACAAGTATATATATATCAAGTGATTTATTTTGTTATGTAAATTGTTTTCAAAGTGTTGTAATTTATATAATATATATTTATTTCTGTAAAGAATGTATTATTCCAATCATCATTGTTCAGAAATCACCATTTTATTGTTTTATATATTGCTGTCTGGGAGTTATTTAACGGTCTGACAATTCGTGTATTAATATTTTAAAGTGGAACGCTTTTACTTAAAAAGCCAACTAGTAACTATCTGATTTTAGAGGTTGATTAACTACCCAGTCATAATTTTAATTATATTATATTTTTGGTTCCCAATATATGTATGTATGTTTGTATAAATACCAGTACAAGAGACATTTAGTAACCCGTAATAATATCAGACTTTGTATACATCAACATATAAGTTGATTAACAGTAGCAGTTGGTAATAATATTATTAAATAACAAGGAACCCAATATATATGGATCAAATAGTTCTTCAATAAATGATATCTTATCTTAACTGACTAGTCTGTAGCTTAACATTATGCTCAGATTTGTAACTAGGGAGACACCAATTAATTTGCTTTTATATGTGAATATAAAACGAAACACAAATTAGATAAATTTCAGACGATAATAATTGAGTCAATGAATTCCATATTTCTGAGTAATGTAGTTATATATATATATATATATATATATATATATATATATATATATATATATATATATATATATATATATATATATATATATATATATATATATATATATATATATATATATATATATATATATTCTGTATATGTCTCTCTCTCTCTCTCTCTCTCTCTCTCTCTCTCTCTCTCTCTCTCTCTCTCTCTCTCTCTCTCTCTCTCTCTCTCTCTCTCTCTCTCTCTCTCTCTATATATATATATATATATATATATATATATATATATATATAATATATATATATATATATATATATCCCATAGACTCCTTTAAGGAAGGACTGGAACGTTCCCTGCTCTGGTTTTTAACTTGAGTCTTAAAGATTAACTTGAGTCTGGACTAAAATGACTCCTAAAAGGGCTAGAAACACGTTCTCTTGGTCAAAATGGGGGTTTTTGAGGATGATGATCTCAATAGTAACATTTTCAACACCACCTGGGGTCATCTTCAAGGTCTAAAGGTCATTTATCAAGGTCAAATTTGTGAATTTTGGTCATTTTTGCTCGTTTTTTGTGTGTAACTCATAAATGGTGAGAGATAGCTGATTATAATATAAGGCAAGTCTGCAGAGCTGTCCGAATTTAATATATATTGTCATATATCGTCCTTCAAGAAAGGACTGGAACGTCCCCTGATCGGGGTTTTTAACTTGAGTCTGAAGGATCAACTTGAGTCCTGGACTAAAATGACTTCTAAGAAGGGCTAGAAACACGTTCTCTGAGTCAAAATGGGGGTTTTTGAGGACTTTGAGTTTAATAGTGACATTTTCAACACCACCTGGGGTCATCTATATCATCTTCAAGGTCAAAAGGTCATATTTCAAGGTCAAAATAGTTAATATTGGTCATTTTTACTCGTTTTTGTGTGTAACTCATAGATGGTGAGGGATGGCTGATTATAATAAGAGGCAAGTCTGTAGTTCTGTCCAAAATTAATATATATTGTCAAATATTGTATTACTCAAACATTCCAAACAAGCCCTAAAACAATGAAACACTAAAATAAGAAATAAAGAACGGTATTTCTCATCACAACAAAACTCAAAGACATTAACATTTGATTAGATGAACATCGCTAGATGGAGAGCTTTTCTTGCCTCCTGAGGCATCTCACAGCCTTTTCTTTGTCACTTACATTGAGAACCTGAGCTTTCAATAGAATGTTGGCTAAAGTCATACATGCTGCATTATTAGTAGCTAAAGGTTCATCTACAAAAGATAACAATTCAGCAAAATGAAAGCGGCAATGCATTTTAGTCATGGCATGCAAATTATAGGCATTATGTACAAAAAAGACAGTTGAAATAGTTGGCACACTCAGTCCACCTCTATTAAAATGATCTGAGAACTCAGATGATACCTCGTTACCATCTTCATCATCCATGATATCCTCCATACTAGTGCTATTACAATATTTATGAACAAAGTATCCA
>NW_027169502.1:150000-157500 GCF_036898095.1 Palaemon carinicauda
TAACTATACACCAACAGGGAAGAGTCCTACTAGACTCTGGAAAAGTCTCGAAGAGTACATATACCTATGTATGAATACCAGGCAAGCTAATATAGTGGTCTCGCCCCTATATTAAGTAAAGCATAGTTTGTAAAGAACCACTGCGTCAATATGAAATATCGACCAGTTCTCCGCACAATACTTGTATTGGACAAAGGTTTATATCCGCGTAGGAGGAAACTAGTAAAACCGCCATCGTCCCCTTATGGGACGGGGTCCTCCCGTTAAGGGAAAGCATAAACCAATGCAACATAGCTTGCATAAAGGAACAATTCTATTAGAATTAACCCAGATAAGGTATATGGAATGGATGCTCAGTTATACCAATAAATTGACACAGGTGAAGGAGACGCAAGGTTCTCAAGAACAAGTTCTTTGACAGACAATAAACAGACAGGTTAACCACAATTATATATATATATATATATATATATATATATATATATATATATATATATATATCTATTCTGAAGAAGTGTTTTAATTCTTTCATTCTACCTTGTTTTGAGTATTGTTCTCCTGTTTGGTCTTCAGCTGCTGATTCTCATCTTAATTTGTTGGACAGAAACCTACGGTCTATTAAATTTCTTCTTCCTGATCTAGATATTAATCTCTGGCACCGTCGTTCAATTAGTTCATTATGCATGTTGCATAAGATTTTTCATAACTCTGACCATCCTTTACATTCAGATCTCCCTGGACAATTCTATCCTGTTCGTAATACTAGGCAGGCAGTTAATTCTAATAGCCAGGCCTTCTCCATCACGAGACTCAATACTACGCAGTACTCTAGAAGTTTTATTCCAGCTGTTACCAAGTTGTGGAATGATCTTCCTAATCGGGTGGTTGAATCAGTAGAACTTCAAAAGTTCAAAGTTGGAGCAAATGCTTTTTTGTTGACCAGGCGGACATGAGTCTTTTTATAGTTTATTTTATGACATATTTCTTTTTAATGCTGTTAATAGTTTATATATGACATGTCTGTTTTGACGTTGTTACTGTTTTTAGAATGATTTATTGTTAATTTTGTTCTCTTCATTTATTTATTTCCTTATTTCCTTTCCTCACTGGGCTATTTTTCCTGTTGGAGCCCCTGGGCTTATAGCATCTTGCTTTTCCAACTAGGGTTGTAGCTTGGATAGTAATAATAATAATAATAATAATATATATATATATATATGTATATATATATATATATATAAGAAAAGGATAACCCAAAACTTTAAGCATAAGTATGATAGTAAACAAAACTTGTTTATCTGAAAGAAAAAAACATTAAATGCCACTTTAAGATACCGAGGTATCAAAGTCATAAAAGTCTGTATTACAAATCAATGACATTAGCTTTAGAAACGCTCAGCACACATGTCTGCACTTATGCTAGGTTCACTTTTGGAAATGGAACAGTTTACATGGCAACTCAGTGCCCTTACTTAGTTTGTAGTACGGTATGTAACTACACACTCACCCTGGAATTAATCGTCCCAATTAAAACCACTTTTCCTCGCAGAGTTAAACAGTAGGGTTAACGACGCGACCCACTGCTACCACAGATTTCTTTAGTTCCTCTACTTGCTTCGCATAGTGGCGAAAGAACACTTTGGAAGACTTCCAGCCAGTGTATGAACGGATATGTTCAAAATCCATACAATTAAAGAAATTTAAGGATGAGGCAACTTTCCTCGGATCGTGACCTGCGGGTGTACTGCCAGGATCCGGTCTGCTAATAAAATATGTGATTTTCGCTCTGAGTTGATTCAAAGATAAATTTGAGCCTGATGTTTCTCCCCTGAATAGTTGACCACCCTTGAAGTCTGAAGTTCTATGAAGATAGACCTTTAGGCATTCTACTGGACATAGAGATGCATCTTTTTTCAGAGGGCAGATTCTCCAGGGACCCCACCTGTTGGTGGGTAACTCATTCTTGGCGAGAAACGTAGGATCCGGAAACAGGTTCAGTTCTCCCCCATTCAGGAACTGAACACGACCTGCCTCTCTCGAGAGGGCTACAATCTCACTAACCCTGGCCCCAGACACTAGTGCAAATAGGAAAATAACTTTTTGTGTCAAATCCTTTAACGCACACTCTTCATTGCTCAACAGAGAAGCAAAATGAAGAACTTTGTCTAAAGACCATGAAATGGCCTTTGGATGTGCTGAAGGTCTGAGCCTAGCGCAGGCTTTCGGAACTTTATTAAAGAATTTGTTACCTAGGTCGACCTGGAAGGCATATAGAATGGGTCTTGTCAAAGCAGACTTACACGCTGAAATCGTGTTAGCTGCCAATCCTTGACCATGGAGGTGGATGAAGAAAGATAAGCAGAAGTCTGTCGAGATCTCCTGCGGATTCTTCCCCTTGACAAAGGCCACCCATTTTCTCCAAGATGACACATATTGCCTTCTAGTAGATTTGCACTTATATTCCTCTAGGAAGTCTATGCTGGCTTTCGACATCCCGAAATGCTTTCTCACCGCTAGGGAGAGAAAATCATGAGCTGCAGTGTCTGGGTTTTCTGTAATGAAGCGCAGACAGTCGACTTCTGGACTCGCTGGGTCAGAACTGGATCTGGTAGCGGTACAAACTTCAGCTGTAGTTCCAATGCCAGGGGGAACCACACGCTGTTCGGCCACTTGTGGGCTACTATTGCCGCTACCCCCTTGAAGGATCTCGGTTTGTTGAGGACCCTCAACAGAAGGTTGTGAGGAGGGAACAGATAAATCCTCGACCCTCTGTTCCAGTTGAGGGACATCACGTCCACTGCTTCCGCTAAGGGGTCCTCGTACGGGGACACGTACAGGGGCAACTTCTTGTTGTCTTTCATCGCAAAGAGGTCTATCTGCAGTTCTGGGACTTGATTCAGAATGAAGGAGAATGATCCTGCGTCTAAGGACCAATCCAACTCTATCAGTGTGAACCTGGATAGAGCGTCCGCTGTCACATTGCGGACTCCTTGAAGGTGAACTGCCGACAGGTACCACTTCTTCTTTTCCGCCAATCGGAAGATGGCCAACATCACCTGGTTGAGAGGTGGTGACCTCGATCCTTGTTCATTCAAGCATCTCACAACTACCTCGCTGTCCATCACCAACCTTATGTGGATCGAGTGACGCGGGAAACTTTCTTTAAGGTAAGGAGCACTGCCATAGCTTCTAGAAAGTTTATGTGAAAGGTCTTGAATAGCTTGGACCAAGTCCCCATGACTTTTTTCCGATTAGAGTGACGTCCCCATCCCTCCTTCGAGGCGTCTGAGTGAAACGTCACCGACGGGGGAGGTGGGCTGAAGAAGAACCGACTTCTTTAGATGTCTGGCTTGGGACCAAGGCCTGAGAAGAGTACGTAGCCGAAGCGGAACTGGTCTTCTCAGATCTCTTCGCACGTTTGATGCATAACTTCTCCAAACTCCGGTTGCATCCTTTAGCTGTGCTCTTAGCACTGGGTCTGTCACCGAAGCAAACTGGAGAGAGCTCAGTACCCTCTCCTGTTCGCGTCTTGATAACCTTTCGGAATCTAGAAGTCTCTTGATAGAACCCGCTATCTCCTTCCTTTTCTTCGCCGGGATGGAGAAACGGTGTGACAAAAGGTCCCAGTGGATTCCCAGCCACTGGAACTTTTGAGATGGAGAAAGTCGAGACTTTTTTCTGTTGATCTTGAAACCTAGGTACTCTAGGAACTGGATCACTTGACTGGAAGCTTGCAAGCATTCTGTCTCGGATGCTGCCCCCACTAACCAGTCGTCCAGGTAGGCTACTACCTGAATTCCCTTTAGGCGTAATTGTTTGAGAGCTACGCTCGCAAGCTTCGTAAAAATCCTTGGGGCTATGATTAGCCCGAATGGCATGGCTCTGAAGGCGTATAGTCTTCGTTGTAGCCTGAACCTTAGGTAGGGGGAGAGTCGACGGTTGATTGGAATGTGCCAATAGGCGTCTGACAAGTCTATAGAGACTGAATATGCCCTCTTGGGCAGTAAGGTCCTTATGTGTTGCAGTGTTAGCATCTTGAATTTGCAATACACTATGAACTTGTTGAGTGGCGATAAGTCCAGAATGACTCTGAGCTTTTCCGAGTCTTTCTTGGGAACACAAAACAGCCTCCCTTGGAATTTGATGGACTTCACCTTTCGGATCACATTTTTCTCCAACAGTTCTTGAACGTACTCCTCCAGAACGGGGGTGGAGTGTTGGAAAACCCGAAGGCCCGGAGGTGGAGTGCTGTACCAGCTCCAACCCAGTCCATTCTTGAGTAGGCTGTGGGCCCAGGGATCGAAGGTCCACCGATCCCGAAATTTCAGAAGTCTCCCCTCCTACCGGTATCATCCCACTTGAACTGCCGTCCCGAGGTCTCGCCTCCCTGACCACGACCACCCCTGAATCCCCTTCCCCTTGAGGGGCGCCCAGACGAGCCTCTGGCTGCCCCTCTAGGCTTTGCTCGAAAGGAAGTAGACTGCCCTTCGAACGATGGGGTGAATGCCGTGGACTGTGTCGACACGGCCTGGGGTACCCACTGAAAAGTGGTCGGGGTTTGTGCCACGATCTGGGGCACTGGAGGTAATGGCAATTGCAGTTGCTGTCTAAAAGGCTTGGCTGGCCGAGACGGTAGCCTAGTCCTCATAGTCTTCCTCTTTGGTTGAGGACCCTCATCCGGGGAAGACTTTCTTTTGATAGCCAGGCCCCCACTTCTGGAGAAGGTTTCTATTCTCCAAGGCAGCCTATCAACTACTTCTTTGACCAAATCGGTAGGGAAAAGGTCTTTGCCCCAAATGTTGGAGGAGATTAGTTTCCTTGGCTCGGGCCTCACCGTAGCCGAGGTGAACACGAACTTCCTACAAGCTCTCCTCGCCTTGACGAAGCCATAAAGGTCCTTCGTCACTGTGGCCAGTTGAGTCTTGGCCACCACCATGAACATTTCATGGACCTTGGGGTCACTTGCCATCGTCTCAAGAGTAGTCTGAAGAGACATTGAGGCAGCCAGTCTTTCTTTTGTCTCGAACTCTCTCTGCAAGAGAAAGTCAGACAGCTTAGGGAGGTCCTCGCCGAACTGACGTCCGGCGATATTAGCCTCCAACTTCCTAACTGAGAACGTAAGATGGACGTCCTTCCAGTCTTGGTGGTCCATAGGTAGGGCCAGCGACAAGGGTTTACACTCCTTCAGGGAGGGGCAAGGCTTGTCGGCCTTGACTGCTTTAGTACAGCCGCAAACCCTTTCTGTAAAAAGGGGAAGGCTCTAGCAGGAGAGGACACAAAGGAAGGGAGCTTCTTGCTCAATGCAGCTACCTTTGAGTTAGAGAAGCCCCCTCTCTTTCAACGAGGATGAAAGCAGAGCTTGAGCCTTAGTATGGTCCATCACTATGACCTCCTTCGGCTCTGTCTCCTCCTTTGAAGCTGGTTCCTTCCTCAGCCAGACACATGGTTTAGCATCTGAGCACAAGGGAAGGTCTTTCACATTGAACCTTTTCTGGGGCCCATGTGATTCTGCAAGGCTCTGCATCCGCAGTTCCCTTGCAGCTGCCTTCTCCTGATTCTCCTTCTGCATCTGTCCCAGCTCTACTGGGAGACCGGCCGATGTTGAGGGAATAGGCTCCGGGATCTGAACCGGAGTAGCCGACACCTCGTCGACCTCTTCCTCTACAACGTCTGGGGCTTGAACTTCACCCTGGGGCTTCTGCCAGGGGGTCTTCCTACAGACGTTCATCCACGACAGACATCCTGTTATCTAACTGGATGTCTTGCATAGCGACCGAGACTTCAGCATCCACCTGGATCTGAACTTGGGGGATCTCCTCTTGAGGCTGGGGAATCACTGCATCAGCTGATGCCTTAGGGAAAAGATACGCCCTCATCTTCTCACTTGGAAGATAAGGTCCAGAGGTGTTCTTCTGGAAGCCACTTACCCAGGTACGAAGCTTCTCCCTTGCTATATCCCTTGACTCCGCCATCCTAGGGGAATCAAAGGCCTCCGTAATTAGATTAATGCACACAGTACATACCTGAGGGTCCCAATACTGGAGATCACCCTTTCAGACAGCGCATGCTGCATGTCTCCTACCAAACTCAAGTCCGCAGAGGCTCTTGCTGCGGACGTTGCAGAAGACACTTCCGCAATTTGGAGGGTCCTTCTGTAAAGAGAAGAAATCTCCATGAGTATCAAGTGAACTATGTATCACTGGATATGCATAGTATAGCATAACAATTCAGAAAGGAAAGACACACACTTGTGTTTCCTTCACAACCAATTGCTGCAGCCTTCCAGATAATAAAATCAAATGGTTAACCTCTTCTAGAGTAACCAATGCAAAGTTTCTAGAGGAAACAGGTGGAGCTCACACCTAAGCAATGATTTTAAAATCCTGGATAATAGACAGGAAAGAACTCACTTTCCTATCTGTAGGGCAACAGCAAAGGACTTGTGCAAGAAAACACAAAAGTGTTAGAACACACAGTGCTGTACCAAAACCCATACTATAGTTTTCTTCTTACAGTATATGTTATACTGAAGAATACTGGTACAGTATAGGAGGTTACGTGCCGGCACACACCATCACTAGCTTTAAAGTATACTACTTAACAGCTATAAGGCGGCAGAACGCTTTTTCAAATGCATGTGCCGGCCGGCAGTTGCTGCCGGCCGGCAACAGCCAATGTCGGCCGGCAATGACTGCCGGCCGGCAACTACACAAGGTAGTACCCAGCTGCCGGCCACACTCTTGGTGACCGGCAGACAAGGGTTGACATTAGCCGGCCGGCAAAGGTACAGGACCGATGCCGGCTGGCAGCAAAAGAACCAGAGGACTACAACCGCCAGGCTGCAGGCCTCATAGGCCGGCAGCCAGGTCGGGTACAGCACTAGAAGAAAAACAGGATGGATGCCGGGATAAGAGTGTACACTACCTCCAAGCCCGGCAATCCGAAAGAGTGCATATAAGGAAGGGGAGAATCTAATTCAGGCTTCCTGACCAATGCCGTCTGGCTCTACAGGCAGGCATGGATGAGAGACCAAGGGAGGTCTGGGCAGCACTCAAAATAGAAGACCCTTGCCGGCCGGCAGCTCTGCCGGCAGCTCTGCCGGCCGGCAAGGGGCTGAGTCAATTCCACATCCTAACCTATTCTAGGTCCAGATGTAGAATGACGTACAGTAATGTAATGGCTAGGCCATTACGGAGTTAGAGGGGGAAGGGACAAAAGAGGGTCCTACCAACCTTGCTTTAGTGACGGATCCCCCGCAGCCAAGAAACTTATCTCAGCCTAAGGGAGATCCAAGGGGGAAGGCCAGCAATACTTGCCAGCTCCCAGAGCACCAAAGCAAGGAAGGTGTTGCTACTCCCAGGGAAAGAAACTTATCCTCCCCCGAGAACAGCAACAAGGACTAGTCTGGTAGATCACAAAAGAAGGAATCATATCCACAGAAACCTTCGGTAGTGACCTAAGGAGGCTAAGCCACCTTTGTCTGTGTCAGGCCAGCGAGGG
>NW_027169502.1:162500-197500 GCF_036898095.1 Palaemon carinicauda
CTTGGCTATTTATCTATCTATCTATCTATCTGTCTATATATATCCATCCATCCATATACCAAGGCACTTCCCCCAATTTTGGGGGGTAGCCGTTACCAACAATGAAACAAAACAAAAAGGGGACCTCTACTCTCTATGTTCCTTCAGCCTAATCAGAGACTCAACCGAGATCAGCTGGTACTGCTAGGGTGCCACAGCCCAACCTCCCACATTTCCACCACAGATAAAGCTTCATAATGCTGACTCCCCTACTGCTGCTACCTCCGCGGTCATCTAAGGCACCGGAGGAAGCAGCAGGGCCTACTGGAACTGCGTCACAATCGCTCGCCATTCATTCCTATTTCTAGCACGTTCTCTTACCTCTCTCACATCTATCCTCCTATCACCCAGAGCTTTCTTCACACCATCCATCCACCCAAACCTTGGCCTTCCTCTTGTACTTCTCCCATCAACTCTTGCATTCATCACTTTATTTAGCAGACAACCATTTTCCATTCTCTCAACATGGCCAAACCACCTCAACACATTCATATCCACTCTAGCTGCTAACTCATTTCTTACACCCGTTCTCTCCCTCACCACTTCGTTTCTAACCCTATCTACTCGAGACACACCAGCCATACTCCTTAGACACTTCATCTCAAACACATTCAATTTTTGTCTCTCCATCACTTTCATTCCCCACAACTCCGATCCATACATCACAGTTGGTACAATCACTTTCTCATATAGAACTCTCTTTACATTCATGCCCAACCCTCTATTTTTTACTACTCCCTTAACTGCCCCCAACACTTTGCAACCTTCATTCACTCTGACGTACATCAGCTTCCACTCCACCATTTGCTGCAACAATAGACCCCAAGTACTTAAACTGATCCACCTCCTCAAGTAACTCTCCATTCAACATGACATTCAACCTTGCACCACCTTCCCTTCTCGTACATCTCATAACCTTACTCTTACCCACATTAACTCTCAACTTCCTTCTCTCAAACACCTTTCCAAAGTCTGTCACTAGTCGGTCAAGCTTCTCTTCTGTGTCTGCTACCAGTACAGTATCATCCGCAAAAACAACAACTGATTTCCCTCCCATTCATGGTCATTCTCGCCTACCAGTTTTAATCTTCGTCCAAGCACTCGAGCATTCACCTCTCTCACCACTCCATCAACATACAAGTTAAACAACCACGGCGACATCACACATCCCTGTCTCAGCCCCACTCTCACCGGAAACCAATCACTCACTTCATTTCCTATCCTAACACATGCTTTATTACCTTTGTAGAAACTTTTCAGTGCTTGCAACAACCTTCCACTAACTCCATATAACCTCATCACATTCCATATTGCTTCCCTATCAACTCTATCATATGCTTTCTCCAGATCCATAAACGCAACATACACCTCCTTACCTTTTGCTAAATATTTCTCGCATATCTGCCTAACTGTAAAAATCTGATTCATACAACCCCTACCTCTTCTAAAACCACCCTGTACTTCCAAGATTGCATTTTCTGTTTTATCCTTAATCCTATTAATCAATACTCTACCATACACTTTTCCAACTACACTCAACAAACTAATGCCTCTTGAATTACAACACTCATGCACATATCCCTTACCCTTATATAGTGGTACAATACATGCACAAACCCAATCTACTGGTACCATTGACAACACAAAACACATATTAAACAATCTCACCAACCATTCAAGTACAGTCACACCCCCTTCCTTCAACATCTCAGCTCTCACACCATCCATACCAGATGCTTTTCCTACTCTCGTTTCATCTAGTGCTCTCCTCACTTCATCTATTGTAATCTCTCTCTCTCATTCTCATCTCCCATCACTGGCACCTTAACACCTGGAAAAGCAATTATATCTGCCTCCCTATTATCCTCAACATTCAGCAAACTTTCAAAATATTCCGCCAACCTTTTCCTTGCCTCCTCTCCTTTTAACAACCTTCCATTTCTATCTTTCACTGTCTCTTCAATTCCTTACTCTCTTCACTTCTTTCCAAAACTTCTTCTTCTTCTCTTCATATGACTGACCCAATCCCTGACACCACCTCAGGTCAGCTGCCCTCTTTGCCTCACGTACCTTGCGCTTTACTTCCACATTTTTCTCTCTATATTTTTCATACTTCTCTATACTATTACTCTGCAGCCATTCTTCAAAAGCCCTCTTTTTCTCTTCCACTTTTACCTTCACTCCTTCATTCCACCATTCACTGCCCTTCCTCATGCTGCCTCCAACAACCTTCTTGCCCCATACATCACTTGCAATCCCAACAAAATTTTCTTTTACTAACTTCCACTCCTCCTCTGAATTACCAGTTTCTCTTACTCTCACCTCGTCATATGCCATTTTCAACCTTTCCTGATATTTACTTTTTACCCCCGATTTTATTAGCTCTTCACACCTCACTAGCTCCCTTTTACATCCACCTACTCTATTCCCCCACTCTTTTGCTACAACTAATTTTCCTTCCACCAAAAAATTATCAGACATACCGTTAGCCATACCCCTAAACATGTGCACGTCTTTCAATCTTCCAAACATTATTTTAGTTATCAACACATAATCCATTAATGCCCTTTCTACTACTCTTCCATTTGCCACTCTTACCCATGTATACTTATTTTTATCTTTTTTTCTAAAGAAGCTAGCACTTATTACCATCTCTTGTTCAACACACATGTCTACCAGTCTCTCACCACTCTCATTTTCAACTGGTGCGCCATACTTCCCAATGACACCTTCTACCTCTCCAGCGCCCACTCTAGCATTTAAGTCACCCATAACAACTGCATAATTCCTTCTACCCAGTCCTTCTACACACCTAGTTAATTCATTCCAGAACTCATTACGCTCTTCTTCACTTTTCTCACTACCTGGCCCATATGCACTGACAAACGCCCAAAATTCCTTACCCAACCTAACTCCTACCCACATTAACCTAGATGATATCTCCTTCCATTCCACTACTTTACCTATCATCCATTCACTCAGCAATAACGCCACACCCTCTCTCGCTCTTCCGCTTTCAATCCCAGACACTCTACCAGACATTTCACCAAACATCACTTCACCTTTTCCTTCCATCTTTGATTCACACAAGGCCAATACATCCATCCTTCTACTTCTAAACATACTTCCAATCTCAGATCTTTTACTCTCTATCGTACTACATCCACGCACATTCAAACACCCCAAAACTAAAGTTTGAGGAGCAGTCACTCTCCCCCCAGCTCCATCTCCTTGTCGATGTCTCGCAGGAATTTTATACAGGAGAGAGGGTTCCCAGCCACCTCGTCCCGTCCCTTTTAGTCGCCTCTTACGACACGCAGGGATAACGTTGGCGCTATTTTAATTTCTATCTGCCCCTGCAGCCACAAGGGGTATATATATATATATATATATACTGTATACACACACACACATATATATATATATATATGTATATATATATGTATATATAAACATATATATATACACACACATACACACACACACACACATATATATATATATATATATAAACATATATATATACATATGAATATATATATGTATATATATATATATATATATACTGTATACACACACATATATATATATATATACTGTATATATATACTGTATATATATATATATATATATAGACCCCTTCTTTTTTCATTGGTTTATATTGCTGAAATTATTTCATTCTTGCAACACTGTTAAGTTCAAGTCATTGTTTTTAGTAGGTTTTTTATTACATTTTACTTAGTCAGGTTTATAAAGTTACATTATTAGAATTATTATGTTTTATTTAAGAGTGTTATCTGCAATATATTTGGAGAATACGTCTTTTTTACAAAAGATAATTAGGAAAAAAATGGCTGATGTATCATCTGTTATGCTCTTAAAAAATATTTGCATAAAACTAACAACTTGATAAAAAATTTAATAAGAGTTAATAAAAAAAGTGTAGAAAATTTTATATGAAGCTCTTTCCCTTCCTTCGTATTTATAATGACTGACCAGTATTGTATTTCAGTAGACGACTAACAAGCCTTGCTTTTCTTTCACAAGTAAAAGAACAAAGACTTTTTAGTGAAAAGAACCTTGACTCTCCATTAACATTTAGCAATCTGTCAACCTTATGGGAACAAAGTGTTTTTGCTTTGGCACTAAACAGTGACCAATTTCTCTCTCTCTCTCTCTCTCTCTCTCTCTCTCTCTCTCTCCCTTTACATAAAGACACACGTCATATATATATATATATATATATATAAACAGAGAGTGAATAAAACTGATTGTATTCCCGGCAGTGAATGGTAGGTTGAAATAGTAGAGCACAATTACGAAGTGATATGAAAATATTATAAAGTAAGAAATAAAAAATTAAAGCTAAGTACGCAATTATGAAACAGAACATTAAACCTGAACGATTAAAATTAGGAGCCAATTTCTCTTAGTTCATTCCATATAAGGTGAATATTCATGATATGGAGAATTACACAAAGGCATTGACTAACTACGGTATATGACAGCGGTACTGGAGCCCTACTGTATATCAACAACTATAATAAGCTAATTCTCTATACAAACGGACAACACCTTTGTGGTCTGATGAACTTTCACCTATCATTCGTCCCTATCCTGGAAGGGATAGACAGATTATATGGATATAAAGATAGGTCAGGCATTGAATGATCCGTCAACAGTTAGGATGCTATTCATAGTAAAAGTACTACCAAAGATTTTTTGTTGGGCAAGGGGATGAATGAGTGTATATATTAATATCTATATATACATACATACATACATATATATATATATATATATATGTATGTATGTATATATATATATATATATATACATATATATATATATACACACACACACACACACACATATATATATATATATATATGAATATATACACACATACACACGTACACACGCAAACACACACACACACACACATATATATATACATATATATATATATATATATATATAAGTATATATATATATATATATATATACATATATATTATTATATATATATATATATACATATATATTATTATCTATTTATATATATATATATATATATATAAATGTTATTATATATATTTATATATATATATATATATATACACATATATATATATATATATACTTATATGTATACACATATATATATATATATATATACTGTATATATTTGTATATTCATATATATATAAATATGTATATATATATATATATATATAGAAATAAGCCATATAAATTTTTGATACATTAATGTCTGGATTCTCTTAACGACCTCGGGATCAGAGCCCCAGGCGAAATCACACAAAGAGAAGAGCTTGTGACCGGCCGGGAATCGAACCCTGGTCGGCAAGCTTGTATAGACAGTGAATAAACCACTTGGCCAATCGGTTTAGTCACTGTCTATACAAGCTTGCCGACCGGGGTTCGATTCCCGGCCGGTCACAAGCTCTTTTCTTTGTGTGATTTCGCCTGGGGCTCTGATCCCGAGGTCGTTAAGAAAATCCAGACATTAATGTATCAAAAATTTATATGGCTTATTTGAATATGTAAAACACGTCTAAATGTGCAAAATTTATCACACACACACACACACACACACATACATATATATATATATATATATATACGGTATTTGGGCATGTTACTCTACGATTATAATAAACAGACAATGTCTTTGTAGCGTTCGAAATTCGATTTGTATATATATATATATATATATATATCAAAAGCACACGTGATTTTAATTAATGTAAATATCACCCACGAATTGCATTTAATACCGAATTCTATCTTGGGAATACATATCCACTTAGAATTCATTTTATGGTAACTGCTTAATGCCGGGTGGTGATTCGAACTACCACCTGTACGGCTAGAAACCATGCTGGCCGGGACCCTACCGACTCAGCTATCAAGAGAGACTAAAAGTTTATGACAAGTCCCCTTACATATTCCTGTCGAATTCAGGATTCTGTTCATAGACTTGAAATAGACCCATCTCCACCATGATAGCTGAATCGTGAGTTTGCAACACGTGGTTATTTTAATGAACATATATCACAAGCATACGTGATTTTAATTAATGTAAATATCACCCACGAATTACATTTAATACCGAATTCTATCTTGGGAATACATATCCACTTAGAATTCATTTTATGGTAACAGCTTCTGGCCGGGTGGTGATTCGAACTACCACCTGTACAGCTAGAAACCATGCTGGCAGGGACCCTACTGACTAAGCTATCAAGAGAGACTAAAAGTTTATGACAAGTCCCCCTACATATTCCTGTCGAATTCAGGATTCTGTTCATAGACTTGAAATAGACCCATCTCCACCATGATAGCTGAATCGTGAGTTTGCAACACGTGGTTATTTTAATGAACATATATCACAAGCACACGTAATTTTAATTAATGTAAATATCACCCACGAATTGCATTTAATACCGAATTCTATCTTGGGAATACATATCCACTTGGAATTCATTTTATGGTAACAGCTTCTGGCCGGGTGGTGATTCGAACTAAAACCTGTACGGCTAGAAACCATGCTGGCTGGGACCCTACCGACTCAGCTATCAAGAGAGACTAAAAGTTTATGACAAGTCCCCCTACATATTCCTGTCGAATTCAGGATTCTGTTCATAGACTTGAAATAGACCCATCTTCCCGATGATAGCTGAATTGTGAGTTTGCAACACGTGGTTATTTTAATGAACATATATCACAAGCACACGAGATTTTAATTAATGTAAATATCACCCACGAATTGCATTTAATACCGAATTCTATCTTGGGAATACATATCCACTTGGAATTCATTTTATGGTAACAGCTTCTGGCCGGGTGGTGATTCGAACTACCACCTGTACGGCTAGAAACCATGCTGGCAGGGACCCTACCGACTCAGCTATCAAGAGAGACTAAAAGTTTATGACAAGTCCCCCTACATATTCTTGTCTAATTCAGGATTCTGTTCTTAGACTTGAAATAGACCCATCTCCACCATGATAGCTGAATCGTGAGTTTGCAACACGTGGTTATTTTAATGAACATATATCACAAGCACACGTGATTTTAATTAATGTAAATATCACCCACGAATTGCATTTAATACCGAATTCTATCTTGGGAATACATATCCACTTAGAATTCATTTTATGGTAACAGCTTATGGCCGGGTTGTGATTCGAACTACCACCTATACGGCTAGAAACCATGCTGGCCGGGACCCTACCGACTCAGCTATCAAGAGAGACTAAAAGATTATGACAAGTCCCCTTACATATTCCTGTCGAATTCAGGATTCTGTTCATAGACTTGAAATAGACCCATCTCCGCCATGATATTGAATCGTGAGTTTGCAACACGTGGTTATTTTAATGAACATATATCACAAGCATACGTGATTTTAATTAATGTAAATATCACCCACGAATTACATTTAATACCGAATTCTATCTTGGGAATACATATCCACTTGGAATTCATTTTATGGTAACAGCTTCTGGCCGGGTGGTGATTCGAACTACCACCTGTACAGCTAGAAACCATGCTGGCAGGGACCCTACTGACTAAGCTATCAAGAGAGACTAAAAGTTTATGACAAGTCCCCCTACATATTCCTGTCGAATTCAGGATTCTGTTCATAGACTTGAAATAGACCCATCTCCACCATGATAGCTGAATCGTGAGTTTGCAACACGTGGTTATTTTAATGAACATATATCACAAGCACACGTAATTTTAATTAATGTAAATATCACCCACGAATTGCATTTAATACCGAATTCTATCTTGGGAATACATATCCACTTGGAATTCATTTTATGGTAACAGCTTCTGGCCGGGTGGTGATTCGAACTACCACCTGTACGGCTAGAAACCATGCTGGCAGGGACCCTACCGACTCAGCTATCAAGAGAGACTAAAAGTTTATGACAAGTCCCCTTACATATTCCTGTCGAATTCAGGATTCTGTTCATAGACTTGAAATAGACCTATCTCCACCATGACAGCTGAATCGTGAGTTTGCAACACGTGGTTATTTTAATGAACATATATCACAAGCACACGTGATTTTAATTAATGTAAATATCACCCACGAATTGCATTTAATACCGAATTCTATCTTGGGAATACATATCCACTTGGAATTCATTTTATGGTAACAGCTTCTGGCCGGGTGGTGATTCGAACTACCACCTGTACGGCTAGAAACCATGCTGGCAGGGACCCTACCGACTCAGCTATCAAGAGAGACTAAAAGTTTATGACAAGTCCCCCTATATATTCTTGTCGAATTCAGGAATCTGTTCATAGACTTGAAATAGACCCATCTCTACCATGATAGCTGAATCGTGAGTTTGCAACACGTGGTTATTTTAATGAACATATATCACAAGCATATGTGATTTTAATTAATGTAAATATCACCCACGAATTACATTTAATACCGAATTCTATCTTGGGAATACATATCCACTTGGAATTCATTTTATGGTAACAGCTTCTGGCCGGGTGATGATTCGAACTACCACCTGTACAGCTAGAAACCATGCTGGCAGGGACCCTACTGACTAAGCTATCAAGAGAGACTAAAAGTTTATGACAAGTCCCCCTACATATTCCTGTCGAATTCAGGATTCTGTTCATAGACTTGAAATAGACCCATCTCCACCATAATAGCTGAATCGTGAGTTTGCAACACGTGGTTATTTTAATGAACATATATCACAAGCACACGTAATTTTAATTAATGTAAATATCACCCACGAATTGCATTTAATACCGAATTCTATCTTGGGAATACATATCCACTTGGAATTCATTTTATGGTAACAGCTTCTGGCCGGGTGGTGATTCGAACTACCACCTGTACGGCTAGAAACCATGCTGGCTGGGACCCTACCGACTCAGCTATCAGGAGAGACTAAAATTTTATGACAAGTCCCCCTACATATTCCTGTCGAATTCAGGATTCTGTTCATAGACTTGAAATAGACCCATCTTCCCGATGATAGCTGAATTGTGAGTTTGCAACACGTGGTTAATTTAATGAACATATATCACAAGCACACGAGATTTTAATTAATGTAAATATCACCCACGAATTGCATTTAATACCGAATTCTATCTTGGGAATACATATCCACTTGGAATTCATTTTATGGTAACAGCTTCTGGCCGGGTGGTGATTCGAACTACCACCTGTACGGCTAGAAACCATGCTGGCAGGGACCCTACCGACTCAGCTATCAAGAGAGACTAAAAGTTTATGACAAGTCCCCCTACATATTCTTGTCGAATTCAGGATTCTGTTCTTAGACTTGAAATAGACCCATCTCCACCATGATAGCTGAATCGTGAGTTTGCAACACGTGGTTATTTTAATGAACATATATCACAAGCACACGTGATTTTAATTAATGTAAATATCACCCACGAATTGCATTTAATACCGAAATCTATCTTGGGAATACATATCCACTTGGAATTCATTTTATGGTAACAGCTTATGGCCGGGTGGTGATTCGAACTACCACCTATACGGCTAGAAACCATGATGGCCGGGACCCTACCGACTTAGCTATCAAGAGAGACTAAAAGATTATGACAAGTCCCCTTACATATTCCTGTCGAATTCAGGATTCTGTTCATAGACTTGAAATAGACCCATCTCCACCATGATAGCTGAATCGTGAGTTTGCAACACGTGGTTATTTTAATGAACATATATCACAAGCATACGTGATTTTAATTAATGTAAATATCACCCACGAATTACATTTAATACCGAATTCTATCTTGGGAATACATATCCACTTGGAATTCATTTTATGGTAACAGCTTCTGGCCGGGTGGTGATTCGAACTACCACCTGTACAGCTAGAAACCATGCTGGCAGGGACCCTACTGACTAAGCTATCAAGAGAGACTAAAAGTTTATGACAAGTCCCCCTACATATTCCTGTCGAATTCAGGATTCTGTTCATAGACTTGAAATAGACCCATCTCCACCATGATAGCTGAATCGTGAGTTTGCAACACGTGGTTATTTTAATGAACATATATCACAAGCACACGTAATTTTAATTAATGTAAATATCACCCACGAATTGCATTTAATACCGAATTCTATCTTGGGAATACATATCCACTTGGAATTCATTTTATGGTAACAGCTTCTGGCCGGGTGGTGATTCGAACTACCACCTGTACGGCTAGAAACCATGCTGGCAGGGACCCTACCGACTCAGCTATCAAGAGAGACTAAAAGTTTATGACAAGTCCCCTTACATATTCCTGTCGAATTCAGGATTCTGTTCATAGACTTGAAATAGACCTATCTCCACCATGACAGCTGAATCGTGAGTTTGCAACACGTGGTTATTTTAATGAACATATATCACAAGCACACGTGATTTTAATTAATGTAAATATCACCCACGAATTGCATTTAATACCGAATTCTATCTTGGGAATACATATCCACTTGGAATTCATTTTATGGTAACAGCTTCTGGCCGGGTGGTGATTCGAACTACCACCTGTACGGCTAGAAACCATGCTGGCAGGGACCCTACCGACTCAGCTATCAAGAGAGACTAAAAGTTTATGACAAGTCCCCCTACATATTCTTGTCGAATTCAGGAATCTGTTCATAGACTTGAAATAGACCCATCTCTACCATGATAGCTGAATCGTGAGTTTGCAACACGTGGTTATTTTAATGAACATATATCACAAGCACATGTGATTTTAATTAATGTAAATATCACCCACGAATGGCATTTAATACCGAATTCTATCTTGGGAATATATATCCACTTGTTTTTCATAAGTCCTGCTATCAATGTGGATGTCATGAGATTCAGGTAAAAAAAGTTTGTGGCAGGCATAACAACTTTTATTTGTGTTCGATCTACCGGAATCCAGACGTTGATGATTCGATTGTCTTCTCACCATTATGGCTAAGAAACAAGATGATAGAAAGGCTTCTTTTGTCTTTGTTGGTGATTTTAATGCTCACCATATTGAGTGGTTAAGTTCTTTCTCTCCTTCCGATCGTCATGGCTTAAGAGCTTTAGACTTTGCCTCTGAATCAGGCTGTAAGCAAATCATAAATATAGCTACTCTCATGTCTGGTAATTTCCTGGACTTAATTTACACTGACTCCCCTGGGGTTATAACTAGTAAGGTTGGTTATCCAGGCGGGACATCTGATCATGCCTCGATTTCATTAGTAGTGAAGACTGAGCAGCCTATTCCTGATATATCATACTCTTGTAAAATTTATATGAAATCCCAAGCAGAGTGGAATGGGATTTCGCATGATATTTTGTGCATGAATTGGTCACAATTATATAGTAGTGTAGATCCTGTTGTCCCTTTGAATGAGAATATAGTCAAAATAATTGATAGGCATATACCTTTTTGTGTGCTAAGGTACCGAGTGAAGGATAAACCGTGGTTCAATGATGATTGTAGATGTGCTTATTTGCAGAAGCAGGAGGCCTATCATCTTTATAAGAGTAACAGATCAGAATAGACCTGGAACAACTATACTCAGCTTCAAGCTTTTGTTCAGAGAGTTTATGCCTCTACTGAAAAGGAGAACAATTTAACCATAAAAGAAACCCTTTCTGGTACAACTCAGGAACATAAATGGTGTTCTACCCTATAATCTGCACTCTTTTGTGTATATGCAACAGTTCCTCCTTTACTTAAACCAGCTGGCTCAGTCACTCACACTCCAAAGGAAAAGACAACCCTTTTGGCTAATTTCTTAGACAGTAAACAGAGTAATTAAAAACTTGAATTTCCTCATTCCTGTTTTCCTGAGGCTAAACTAACTAGTTTAGCTTTTCGATCTTATGAGATTAAAGCTCTGTTGGTGGACCTTGATGCTTATGGAGGTGTAAACCAAAATAGTATTTTTCCTTTGTTTTTTATAAAGACAGCATATATCTTAGCTCTAAAGTTGTCTGTTATTTTGAGCAATTTAACAAGAAGAGGAGCTTTTAGCACTTATTGGAGAATTGGTAACGTTACTCATCTATTTAAATGTGTTTGTGCCAGCTCAGGTCCCACTGATTACCGTCCAATTTCCATAACTCCCATATTTTCTAAAAATTTTGAATGTCTTCTGGCAGAACGTCTTGATAGGTTTTCTGAAGGTAATCATCTATTTCCTCTTTTGGAATTTGGTTTTCGTAAAGGCCTTGGAGCATGCGATGCCCTTCTTACAATCGCCAATGCTGTACAAAAATCCATTGATTGTAGTCAGGAATTTCGTATAGATTGGCCTTGATTTTAGTGCTGCCTTGGACCATGTTAATCATGAGGCCTTTGTATTCAAACTCAAACAGTTGGGAGTGGGTGGGTCGTTTCTTAGTATTATCATTGATTTTATCAAAGTAATAGATCTCAAAAAGTAGTTGTTGATAGGCACCATAGTGAGTATAAGAATGTGATATCCAGTGTTTCCAATGGGTAGTGTTCTTACCCTATTACTTTTCATACTATATACACATGACATGTGGTTTGGCCTAAAAAACAAGCTTGTTGCATATGCATATGATTCTACTCTCTTTGCATCAGTTCCATCCCCTGAATGTAGATCTGTGGTTGGTGAATCCCTTAACATTATTAGAAAGATTAGAAATACACCATTGATAGTTCAGTTTAAATGTAAAACCTGGAAGTTGGTCAATATCCTCTTAATAAAATGGTCTGTTCAGTAAAAGGTTGAGTACTACAACCATGATATATATTGAAGAAAGTATTTGAGTATAATTTCAGTATTTTCTTACTTTAAACTATGTCAGGATCGAGTAGAATTGACGGAGTAATTGCAAAATTCCTTGTAAAATATTATCGGGGTATGAAAATGCCTCTCCCATAAAAGCATTAAAAAAATAACATTGATAAACCACTTACAAATAAGCATATGTATACAATGAAATACCTATATTTGTACAAAACCAAAACTGGAAGTATAACACTTCGACAACTTTCATACTGTGAACTAAACACGAACCTGGAAGAAAATACAGGTACGTATCATGTGATGATGCAATGGTGCCGATGCGAAATTGTCTAATGGTCATGCACGTGCGCTCATTATCAGCCTGGCTCCCTAGTTGCTTACGATTTCGCTCATTACTACAAAGGTCTCACTAAAATTATCATACCGGTGATGCCAGGACTTAAATCATAAAATTTAGGTCTTCATTCTACTATACCGTCAACTAAAGCATAATAGCAGTCATAACTCAGAATGATAATTATGTTAAAGATCAGCTTTTATTAATATTAAATGGTAGGAGACTCAGTCAAATTATTTGTGGAGTAAGGTTACTCAGAAAATGAACTGAATTATTAGCAGAGAGTAACAAATATTGTGCGCGGTGAAAACCTTGGTGTCGCAGCTTTGTTTCAAGTACTGTACACTGAAGAAGTATATCAGTAGTGGTGAGATACATAGAACTAATGTTATAGTATAGGGAGATATCTTTGATTTAATTCAGAACTGGGATTTAATGAACATATGGAACACATGCCAATAAAAATATACAACTCATGTCGAGGGATATTTAATGAAATGTAATCTATAAATGTGATGGTTTCATTGCACTAATTTCACATTTCAGTTGCATAGATCTTTTAACTGTGAAAATTTACACACGACGAAAACTGTGCTGGTCATCTACCAGTATTGAGGCGTTTGGGGGGGGGGGGGGGGGGGTGACCTGTAAAATCTAACCCACCAGCCTCAGAAAAATCCAACCCGAAAATTGTCCATACAAAATTCCCATGCAACTAAATATCCATCCCACCAAATTGTCTCTCATAAAATTTTCACTACACCAAAATAACACCCTCCGGCCAATCAATAAATTTCAATGTTAAGAATGTTTGAACTGTTTGTTTTGCTATCATTTATTACCTTTCCCTGCACTTAAAGATGGTGATTTTAAAATGTTATTAAAGTTTTCCAATAAAAATGTTACAAATCTTTCATATATTAGTTTCATACTATTTTTTTTTCCATAGCTGCATATTTTTTTTCTTTTTTTTTTCTTTGCCGAGTATCTGCGTCTAATATATGTATCTTTTGCTTGTGCCACAGTTTCATCCCACACAATTTCCATAGATTAGTGTGAATTGAAGTAATGGAAGATTGAATAGCATTCGGAGTTCTCCACTTTGTCTCTCATGGCACTTATTTTGTAATCTTCAAATCAAACATAAGTGACTCGTTTAGTCACATTCTTTTGTACTCAAATACTGGTAAAGATCAAGGAGGTAACGGATAAAATAAGACAGGGAAAAAATTTCCATATCATGACTGACCTAAGCATTCATTAAATGTATTCCTTCCTAAATCCCAATTTTAGCTATTATTAATCCGGAAACAACACTAAAGTAATGTGTAATGATGGATGGAGGGGGTGGCTGAATATTTTTTTTATCTATTCAAACTGAACTGGCTGTTTGAAGATCCTTTTTTTGACACATTGCTTACTTGAATCTTCATAAAGTAATATCGCGTTTCTTTTTCGAAGCTTTATAACCTGTGGGATATAGAATGTGTCCTGTTAATTCTCAAAAGACAATCTAGATTTCCATCTGAAATAGGTACAATACCAAATGGAAGGATCTTGGTCATCAGCAGTCCTTCGGAGGACCCCCCAACTTGGGCAGCTCAGTAAGGGAAGACGAGAAGAGGTAGAGACTGGTTTTGTAAAAATATACTCGATTGCGATACTGGATCTTGTAACACGTAAGGAATATATAAGATTGTATGTGTGTGTTTGCGAGCGCTTGCCCACGTGCGCACGTGCACACGTGCTTGTGTATTTGTGTGAAGGATATTAGGTGGTAAAGATGGACTTTTGTGGAAGTAATTTTCATATACCTCTGAACATAGGTCTTTAGTAATACGGATAGCATAAAACACCCGGGTATCTCTCATTTCATAACCTAGAGTAAGTAAAATTATACGGTAACGGAACATTATAAATAACATAAGCTAAATAGCTGTATTGGCGAGGAATGAAGATTCAACTCCTCAATTTCGAATAGGACTAAAATAAATATATATCGATTATTGTTTTTTCTCTCATCAACAAAGTAAATCGTGCACTTCAGTTGAATGAAAGGAGATTTATTGTTATCATTAATATCGAAATTTTTAATATTGTTACTGATGCTTAGTTGTTATTATCAATATAAACAATGCAACAGTGGTATAGTTTTAAAATCTTAGCGTTCATTTCACTACTTATTCTTTTGGATATTGCATGAAGCGTCCGTGAATAAAATTAAATAAAAAATCGAACGTTGTTAGATTCAGCAGAGATTTCTGTGCACATATCTTTATCAGTATACTTTGTATGATATATATGCAGGTTATCAAATTTGGGTTGATGGTTAAGCACAGGAATAAAACTAATTTTTATGGATGCACACCGAGTGACTACTTGGCCTCCTTCATAATAAATATGATAAGCCCTTATATGCATTGTCCTTATTAAGAATAATACCCTTACATGTTACGAGGATCGCAATGTAGGGCATTGGGTGATGCAGGTGCGCATGATGCAACAAGTCTTTAGGATTATCCCACAAATATATCCAGCGACAACTGGAATGTATTAGGCAAATGAAATTATAACAAAGTGGGCATCTGATGCAAGCAATGATTCATTACCTATAGAGGTTAGAATAACAGTTGAGAAAAGGATAAGGAAAAAATAAAGAAGTCAAGAGAAGCACTCAAGGAGATAAGGAAGTGTGATGATAAACCCTTCACAGAACAAGAGCTGCAGGAAACCTTAAGTAGTGGGAAGTCTGCTGCTCCTGAATTAGATGGGATTACATATAATGCTATCACGTTCCTCACAACAGTGAGTGGAAATCCAGTTCTGAAGCTTTACAACATGATATGGTCAGGGTAGCCCATTCCCAAAGCATGGAAGAAGTCCCTCATAATACCAGTAACAAAACCAGGAAAGCCAGGTGAATTTCGACCTATTTTATTAACAACATGTCTGTGTAAGGTATTTGAAAGAATGTTACTAAACTGGCTCAATTTCCTTATTAGGAAAAAGCTGTCAAAGAATTTTTATGACTACATACCTTGGAGGAACACACACCACTGTATTCATAGAGTAAGAGCAGCCTTAGGGTTAAAATACACAGTGCTCATAGATTTAAAGGGGGCCTTTGATAGGGCTAGCCATATAATTATTTTGACCGAGCTAGCAGAAATGATAGAAGGATGACTCTTGTAGCTCATAAAGGACTACCTAACAGATAGAGTCAGTTGTGTCTACTTTGAAGGCATACAATCAAGATGGGAGAAAATGGAATTGGGTACCCCTCAGGGAGGTGTTCTGTCACTTACTCTCTTTAATATTCTAGTGAACGTACTTGAGAAAATTATTATACCAGGAATCATAATAACCGCATATGCAGATGACATAGTGCTACAAGCTATCACAGATAAGAGAATAAAAAGGGCAATTGGGGCTTGCACGTAATTATGTAACAGAATAGTATTAGTCATATCACCTGAAAAAAACAAAGATGATAACAATGGGCACACGCAACTCTTTGGTACTGCACATACAAGGGCAAAGAATTGAGAAGGTAGCCCACTACAAGTACATGGGTGTCATACTCAGTAACAGGTGTCATAAATTGTATGAAGTTTAGAAAATAGTTCAGGCTTCAGCAATGAAGTTGCGCCTTCTTTGGAAAGTAGCACGTGGCTCTGTGGGTGCAAGTGTACCAATGGTAAAGCAACACTATACATCTATGATAAGATCAATAATGGATTTCAGTAGTAGCATGTTGCTACCACTGAGGAAGACCTATATTGGTATCCTAGAAATCATCCAGAACAAGGCTGCAAGAAGTATACAATGGCTACCTAAAAGTGTCAGGCAAGAAATATTGAGGAGGCATGTCTGAAGCCAATATAACATAGATTAGCAATAACAGCGATCGTCCAGTTGTATAGGTCTATCATGACAGATGACGATGGATTACCAAGAGATACTCTAATTCACAGCTACCCTAAAAGACTAAAGAATGGTAGGGTTATCGCAGCAAGACAACTAATAGAGGCCTCTAGCATGAAAGAATATCTGGACGTAACCAAGATAGATGTAAAAAGCATTCCGCCATGGAGTATACCAGATACTGAGATACTGCTTTCAACTTTAAAAGGAAAAAAGGAAGAGATGAATCCTGCATTGTTGAAGAATGACTATTTTCAGAGGCTGGAGAGTATTCAAGGGGAACGAGTTCATTATTAAACAGATGGGTCACTTCTGGAAGAAGGGAGAGCAGTAAGCGGGGTAACTGTGTATCAGAATGGAGCAGAGGTACACTCTCTGTCCCTGCAATCGTCAGATGGATGCTTTATACTACAGTCAGAACTGTTGGGTATAATGGCTGCACTAAACATTATAAAAACGAATAAGGACATTGCCATAATAGCAACAGACAGCCTGAGTGCCCTGCAATCTCTAACACCAAGAAAAGCTGAATCAAACACTATAGTGAGAAGAGCTATAGACCTGCTTTCAAGGATCAAACAAGCGGGCAGAATGGTTGCATTCATATGGGTGCCTTCACATATTGGAATCAGAGGCAATGAGAGAGCTGGTGAGCTCGCTATAGAAGACGCAAGGAAGGAGAGAGTAGACTACTAACTGACACCATCCCTGAATATATTGAAAGACTCTGTTGGAATGGAAATAATGAATAGTTACAATGAGAGAATAGAGATGCTCAAAGAAACACACACATCAATAAGAAAATATCTTGAAATTACTGAAGGAAAACCACCTGATTATAAACTTGGACTAGAGAGCAGAAGAGAACAAAAAACGTATAGCAGACTAAGGATGCAGAACTAATACCTTTAGAAGGTACTGCCAGCTGCTAGTCCATCAGCCACCTGCTGCAGACTATATGGAGGACTAAGGAAGCACACTCTCAGTCATTATCTCGTAGAATGTGAAGAAATTACTCATTACAGGCCACGGAGACTGAGTAGGGTTGACCTGCTCAAGCATTTTCTGCAACCTGGTGTGCTGAAAAAGCTGGTTGATACTCATCCAAAATTTGCTTGCTCCAGATAGTCAATAGACTTGTATATACTGTGATATGTACATAAATTAAATTACAGTACATCTCATTTTGCAGCTACCTGGCATCATTATAAAACCGGTTGTATTTATTTTTCATTTTCATAACACTTTCACGAAAATTTTATGTGTTGACCTCATCTAAACATAATTCTTTCAGCTAAATAATTATTTACATATTTTATAGTAACCAAAATGTAATACATCCTATCCTGCAGTCACCAGTTAGCATTAGAATTGTTGTTTCTAATCTGTTTATTACGTTTATATAGAATCTCATATGTTGCCCTCATATAATATCATTCACTCAGTAACAAAATTATATTAGAATATTGTGCATAAACTTAATTGTGTAAATCAGTAAGAAATTGCTCATTATATACACTGCAATAATAACACATGTTACTCTGTAGCAACTGATAAAATGCATATTTTGTATAGTATACATTCAAATCTTTACTTATTGAACAGCATATATTAGAATTCCATATTATACAGTACATATGACCAAATTTGCAATGTTTCAATGGGCAATTTCTACTCATGTATTTTCTCAATATAATTGACTGTAAGTATTTGAACTTTGTAATACAACCTAAGTACCATATCAGCCCTGATGAATGACGTTTGTCTAGTATTCAATAGGGTGTAAAAGGTATGTAAAATATCACAGCCAATAACATCCATTCAAAAGGGTTCACCCCTACACACATACCGCTACCGGGTTGCCTTTTGTGCTGTACTTTTTAAACTTTTTATTTTTGCAATAATTTGTTTCTCTTTACTGTCGGGTTTCACTTACTCGGCGGTGTCATCTTTCAGTGGCGCTGCTAACTTACGCACGTTCTCGCGTTCGAGATAACAGCTGGCAGTCCAGACTCACTTCTAGAGTGTGAGAATACGAGTGGTTGTGCGCGCCCGCTGCAGGTTGGGACCAGTGATTTAAGCCTATCCATTCAAATACCCTTGGTGGTCAGTGGTAGAAGAGAATTTTGTCCTATGGCAGGTGTGAAGCGTGACTCGGGTATAGAGAGAGAGACTACTGTATAGGCTTCTAAATAACAGGATTAATAGAGTGCTCTATTAATCCTGCCACAAAACACATGCCTCCTTACAAAAGAAATACTATTATTGCAAAATGGTTGTACACAAACAGCGGTAACCTATACATGTAATCTGCAATAACCTCAAAACACACGCTCATTGCTTTATATAACATATGGAGACCTCAAACGACAATTTTTTGTAGACATAATAAAGCACTTTAAACAACACCATACTTCCTTGACATGTATAAACACATACGTCACTGCGATAATGGCGAAAATTTAAACCGTTTGTTGAATACAACACATGATCAGGCCATCACTGTCTTATAAACAAATCACTTTAAATAATACTCCGCTACCTGGACACGTATAAACACGTACGTATGTATAAACATGTACGTACGTATAAACACATACTTCATTACAATAACGTCAACAATTCGTTTTTTGATAGACAAATCTCAAAGGACCTTGAACTCTATGTTTGTAAAGAAAAACCTTTAAACAATACTTCGATTTCGTAATCCGACACAAAAGTGAGCATATATGGCCAGGGGTCTAATACTGGGTGAGCAAGTATGGTAATTTTAGTACTATTATCATCAGTGACTAGGGATGTAGCTTAGCTAACAACAGCAACAACAACAACAACAGCAGCAACAACAACAACAACAACATTAATAATAATAATAATAATAATAATAATAATAATAATAATAATAATAATAATGATAATAGAATTTTTCATTTGCTAGAAAAGGTAAAATCTTGTTTTTCAGCTCTTAATATTCTGTGTTAGCTGCTACATTATATTAAACTTCCTTACCTTAGGAATAGCGATTCATGAATAAATTATTGCTTTCCTATTTCCATATGAAATAGCCTGATAGAAACTGACTAGTTCTTTATGAGAACGCAAATAGAACTAATGTCAATCATGCCCAAAGTTCTATTAGAAGTCCTTCAATTCAAAAGTAATTCTGTCTTTATTTGTAATGTAATGGGATTTTCCTTAAATTAATATTATTATTCACCGTTGAAACTTTAAGAGAGAATACTCAAGTGTCATATGTGAATGAGATCATAGTGAGGAGTAAACGGAGATGGTTTGGGTAAGCTGTTTGCACTTCCCGAGAGAGATTAGTTTAACAAAAGTTTAGCTGGGCTACACAAGCCACCAGAGAAGTTGGAAGAATCTGGCTTACATGGCTGAGGACTTTATGCGAAGTGTTGAATTTAAAGCTCAAGATACAGATGACTGGCGAAATCTAACTGACGTCCTTTGAATCAAAAAGGCGTAAGAGGAGATGTGGACAGTAAGTCTTAAGGGCACGAATTATTATTATTATTATTATTATTATTATTATTGTTATTATTATTATTATTATTATTATTATTATTAATTATGCTAAAACTGAAGATGAAAAAGAAGGATGTTATAAGCCCAAAGGCACCAAAAAAAAAAAAAAAAAAAAAAAAGCCAATCGTGGGAAGGAAACAAGGAATAAAAATCTATAAGAGAAGTAAAGAGCAATTAAAATAAAGAAGTTTTAGAACACTAAACAATATTAGGACAAATCTTTCGTGGATAAATTATAAAAACTAAAAAAAAAAAAGAGGAAGAGAAATATGATGAAACAGTGTGCCTGAGTGTACCCTCAATAGCCAAGCTACAATTCTAAAACATAATCTTTTGCAGCAGAGTCATTGACAAAGTCTATGAATTCTTCTTGCAATTCATCTGGAAGGGATGTAAGGTCCATCTTTAATGGATTTCGAATGAGCTGGCAATCTATGTCTCTGATATCAGGAAAATTATTTTCTTACTCTTGACTGAGAGAAACCAAGTGCTTATGGATGAGACTTAATGGAAAAACAGATTTCTCCAAGCCCCAGGAACTCTAGCAAGGAAAGCCCCCAGTGTGGTTTGTTGTTCTTCATGGTAGTGTTCTTTTTTCATTACTTTTCATAGTATATACTATATACACATGCCATATAGTTGGACCTAGAAAACATGTTTCTTGCATATGCAGATGATGCTACTCTCTTTACCTTAATTCCATCTCTTGAATGTAGATCTGTGGTTATTGAATTCCTTTGTCATCCTATACATATGAATTTTCTTGAATCTTATATGTTTTCAAAACACTTAAGTATATTAGTTTTCGTCAAAATTCCTTTTCATTTATATATCCATACATTTATTTAAAAAGTATGAATATACAATGAGGTAGGGGTGAACAACTAACAGGTTTTAGGGACTCCCTAGTTACCAGGCTTAGAGGAAAAGCCATTGCTGGTTTTATGGGGATGATGAATAATCTTTTGAAGATCTCAACATTATTAAACATAAGGAAACAAACCAAGAAATATGAGTTAAGAAAATCTGCGATGGTATTTTCAGCCTGATTACCTGCACATAGTATATTCTTCATACGGCAAGAAAGTATAAAGGAACTTTTATTCTCAACAAAAATATCCTTTCCTTTACACACTTCTTATCTTCTTTTATAGACTATGCCTTCTATAACTGCTCTGTTTTAGACACAATGATAACTATTTCAGTACAATATTCAGTATATGTTCAGGATTTACAGTTATATTGAGCATATATATCTCACATGACAAGTTTATTGAATAGTTTTACTGCATTAATTGAAAGTCATAGCAGAGTATTTGAGAATATAAAACAAATCTGAATCAGAGGCCTGGATATTAGAAAGGGTATAAAACTGGGTAAAGATATAACATAATCAAAACAACCCATAGACCAGATTTAAGATACGAAGAAGGTCGCAAAATTAGAAATGAGTTCATGGCTGCCAATGGTACCTGATTGGAATTCCTAAATAAGAGAGGAAAATTACCTTGTTTACACCGATTGACGTCGAAGATGCATTTGGCATAAAAGTCTTGTGATTCCGAACTTTGAAAGGAAATAACAAGTCGTTTTTTGGTGATGAGGTAGATTCCTAAAGCAGTGCCACAAAAGATCAGTAACTCTACAAACAATGGAGAGAGAGAGAGAGAGAGAGAGAGAGAGAGAGAGAGAGAGAGAGAGAGAGAGAGAGAGAGAGAGAATTATAAAGGTATATATTACAATTATATGGCTTAACCAAAATCTGTACTAATTAAAAGTCAAAAAGAAAATTGTCAAAATGTTGCTAAAAGTATGTCAGAAAAATTACATTTATAGGAAGGAGATAATATGGTTATCAAATCATATGTTTTTTTTTTTTTTCGTTTTTATTTAAGATATGTAATTTCTTCCACTATCTCTTCTTATTCTTATATTGTCTGTTTTTATAAGTATCTTTGCTTTAGGACAAAATTAGAACCTTCATCATCACTCTCACCCAACGCAAAAATGCAGTCCAAGGTATTAGGGAACTGAATCATCTGAGGTTAGGGGAAGGAATTTAGTGTTAATTTTCCATCGACGAAGCTTGGTCATAGAAGATTCGGCTTCTACAGTTATTATTATTATTATTATTACTTACTAAGCTACAACCCTAGTTGGAAAAGCAGTATGCTATAAGCCCAGGGGCTCCAACAGGGAAAATAGCTCAGTGCGGAAAGGAAAAAAGGAAAATAAAATATTCTAAGAAGAGTAACAACAATAAATATCTCCTATATAAACTATAAAAACTTTAACAAAACAAGAGGAAGAGAAATAAGATAGGAGAGTGTGCTCGAGTGTACCCTCAAGCAAGAGAACTCTAACCCAAGACAGTGAAAGGCCATGGTACAGAGGCTATGGCACTACCCAAGACTAGAGAACAGTGGTTTGATTTTGGAGTGTCCTTCTCCTAGAAGAGCTGCTTACCATAGCTAAAGAGTCTCTTCTACCCTTACCAAGAGGAAAGTGGCACTGACCAAATACAGTGCAGTAACCCCTTGGGTGATGAAGAATTGTTTGGTAATCTGTGTTGTCAGGTGTATGAGGATAGAGGAGAATATGTAAAGAATATGCCAGACTATTCAGTGTGTATGTAGGCAAAAGGAAAATGAACCGTAACCAGAGAGGAGGATCCAATGTAGTACTGTCTGGCCAGTCAAAAGACCCCATAACTCTCTAGCGGTAGTATCTCAACGGGTGGCTGGTGCCCTGGCCAACCTACTACCTATATATACTGAGTTTCAACGGTATCATATGAAAAACTGAGTCCTGCTAATAAATTTAGCTCCATTAAATTCAGCCTATATGAGTGTGTTGCCTCCACCAATGAAATAAGGGAGAGATAGGATTTGAACCTGAATAGGGGAACCTTTTAGTGGTAAAAGGGCTTGCGTATCGTCAGGGTCAGCAGAGCAGCACTAGTCAGGGCCACCCATACTAGGTTGGTTTGATGTGAGTGATCAGACGAAAGTTTTTCACCTTCACAAATCAACACTGGCCAGTGTTGTGATGAAACTGGCTACAACCCAGATATGAATTAAGACATGGGTGAGGCCTTTGACCTGCATTTAACAATGAATTTGTTGTTCTGTTAAAAATTCCTATCTAAAAAACAATAAAAATCATTCTAAGAAATTTGACAGACACGGTGTCCTTCTTCCTCTGCTCAAATTAGATCAAATTTCATTCTCGTTTTCCTACATAAGCATACCGATATACATCTGAAAATCTTGAATAACAAAGTCTTTGGTGAATATAAATAACAATTAAAGAATGATACATTTATATCAGTAGTAAATATGTGCTTAGAGATTATGTATAGGAAGTAAAACTAATATTTGATGAGTCCGAGTGTTTAAGTAAGTACAGTTATTACCAGCGTCTCCTGGAGTAATTTATTATTATTATTATTATTATTATTATTATTATTATTATTATTATTATTATTATTATTATTATCATCCTCATCCTCATCCTTCTCCTCCCCTATTCGTCATCATCATCATTATCCTTATCATTATCATTATCATTATCGAGGTGGATATAGTGGTGAATTCTCATTGGCTAAACCATTTGCCGAGAGCAGCTGTAGTTCAATCAGAATGCCTTTCCTCTCAATCATGGGTGATGAGTCACCACCTTGTCTTCCGACAGCTGGGCTCTGATTGGTGGGAGTGCTGGCCGAGAGGGTATCCAGAGTGGGTAAGCTGTCCTGTTGCTGATCAGAGCTGTCTTGGTCAGTGGTGTCTCGATGGTCAGAGTTGTCTTAGTTAGAGATGTCATGGTTGGTGGGGGTACTCCTCAGTATGTTGTTCCTGCGACAGGAAAGGGAAAGGAACATTTCCTGTGTAGTATTAAGTGCCATTTTTTTTCACTGTATGAGTGATTTGAGCATCAAGTATTCAAAGTCTATTGCTTTCTGGAGCACGGCCGATGATCTTTCTGCTCATAATTATGTCCTTGCATTTAATGTTGTTGTTGACATGGAGGGCATGAGCTCTTGTGGTGCCTTGTTGAACGTGACAGGACAGTCTTTTTGTCAGGGCATAAGTAGGATTAGACCACATTGATTTGTTTTAGGATGTCCAGAGTTGGCGGTGCTGCGTTGGTTCTCATTATGAGGAACCTTGTGAAGGTAGTTTGATAGGAAATAGTCAGTTAGACCTTAGTGTTTTCATTCACAGGTGAGACGTGGTTGTTAATTATATCCTTCATAGTTTTCCCATCTTCCTAGTAATACGATACATAAACCATTCATAGTAAAGGTTGATGGTGGTGGGGGTGTTCTTTGTTGGTTGTTCACCCTAGTATCAGGTGACCATGGCTAGTGTGATCTCACAGCTAGCTTATATGTTAGAGTAGCCATTATTCACCAGGACATGGGTGACTTGGTCGAGTTCTTGATGTGTGTCAGCAGAAGAGGAGCAGTGGGAAAGGGCCCTGCAGACGTACGCTTTCATGGTGAAGACCTTGTACCTAGCAGAGCATTCACTGTCTCCATTTAAGCATAAGCCGAGATTAGTGGTCTTAATGTAAACACCAATATCAACTCCGGTAGGGTTGGGAGAGATGAATACATCCAGGAAGGGCAGCCGTTCATCATTACTATGTTCGACAATAAACCTCAGTGAACTGCACTCCTATAACGCCCTGTGGAGAGTCTTGATGTTCTGGGTAGAAGGAGTCGTGACAAATGTATATTCTCTGAGCCTCACACACGTCTGGACGACGTATCCATGATACAACCTTCTCCTCAACAACTCCCATTTAAAAGTTAGCAAAGAACCCATTGCTATACCATTCTTCTGTATTTACGTGTGGCCCCTGTGGGTGGTAAAAGGGGCCTTCCTAGTGCATATTTCTAGAATGGTGTAAAGGGCCTCCTCAGGGATGTTCAGGGTTGGAGTTGAAGGATCCTTGTAGACTCCCAGGATCAAGTCGATGGTCTCTCCAACAGGTGGTTTTCTACAGAGGGACTCCACGTCCAGAGAAGCAATGATGCCACTACTGGGAGATCCTTTCAGTGTATTAAAGAACTCATTAGATGAGGCGATGTTGTACTCGTCCAGAACATAAGGAGTTGAAAAGGCTGCTGAATCTTTTTGTAGAATGGAAGGTCGGTGTTGGACACTGGCTGATAATACGTCGGAGTGGGTTGCCGTTCTTATGTGTTTTCACCTCACCATACAGGTACCCAGGGCTAAAATCCCCTAGTCCTGGATGTAAACGGCATTATTATTATTATTATTATTATTATTATTATTATTATTATTATTATTATTATTATTATTATTATTATAGTAATAATAGTTATTATTATAATAGTAATAATAGTTATTATTATAATAGTAATAATAACATTATTATTATTATTATTATTATTATTATTATTATTATTATTATTATTATTATTATTATTATTATTATTATTATTATTATTATTATTATTATTATTATTATTATTATTGGTGGACTTCTTTCCTAAACTGATAACATATTTTTTCTAACCTGATACATATACTTTCCCTAAACTGGTCTGTATACTTTGCTAAACTGGTTTGTGTGCTTTCCTAAACTGGTACATATACTTTCCCAAAACTGGTCCATATAATTTCTTAAACTGGTACCCTGTGTAATAGAATTCAATTTAGGACAGGAATCTTGTGCCCTACAGTATGCAGTTCCTTGCCTACACTATGCTGTATTCATGCATAAACCAACAGTCATACTGCAAAGGTAGCATGGGTTAACAAGCATGTGGCATTCAACTCTAATATTAACATTTTCATAAATCTCTGAAAGAATATCACTCATCTTAGCCTACCATCGGTTGCAGACTACAATTGCAAGCTTAACAAGGTACAAGTTATGTAAGGTTATCTTGACGATTTTTGGCAATCCTCTGTTACATCAAGGTATAAACACAACTGAAGGCTCATAAAATAAAAAAAAAAAATTGTCAAGAAATTTAATTTTGAATAGTCTATAAATTTGCGAAATTAGTTGTAAAAAAAAAAAGCTATAGGTAAATTTGTAAGTGTAATCATGATATAAGTTTTTCTTCAAGGCTTTTTTTCCGGGGATGAAAGTTTTCCATCAGAATCTTTATATATAAGTGTTCTGAGGAGAAGAAATTTTCATTTCGAACATTTGTCTATTAGTATTATGGTACATTGAAATATTTTTCCAGGAATCTTTGCCTATACATGCCTAATAAATTCAAAGTTTCCTTCTAATCTTTGTCTATAAGGGTTCTCCTGAGTTAGAATTTCCCTTTTAATCTTTGTCTATAATGGCTCTCAGAGGTTTATTTTTCTCTTTTAAACTTTGTCTATAAGTTTTCTCATGCGTTCAAATATCCATTCTAATATTTCCCTATAAGTGTTTGCATGAGCACCAATTTGCCTTCTAGTCTTTGTCGATAAGTACTCTCTTGAGTTAGAATTTTCCTTCTAATCATTATAAGTGTTCCCATGAGTTCAAATTTGCCTTCTACTCCTTGTCCATATGTGTTTTCATGATTTCAGATTTCCCTTCTAATCTTGGTCCATAAGTGTTCTATTGTGTTCAAATTTCCCTTTTAATCCTTGTCTATAAGTGTACTCGTGAGTTCAAAGTTTTCTTCGAAATTTTGCTCATAAGTGGTCTCTTAAATTCAAAGTTTTGTTTTAATATTGGTCTACAAGTGTTCTCAGGAGTTAAAATTTCCCTTCCCATCTTTGTCTATAAGAATTCTCATGAGTTCAAATTTCCCTTCTAATCTTTTTTCTACAAGGGTTCTCATGAGTTTAAATATGCCTTTTAATCTTCGTCTATATGTGTTCTCATGAGTTGAGATTTCCTTTCTAATTTTTGTCCATATGCGTTCTATTATGTAAAAATTTACCTTGTAGTCCTTGGTTGTAAGTGTTCTCATGAGTTAGAAGTTTTCCTAGAATTTTTATAAGTGGTCCCATAAGTTCATTTTTTTTTTGTTTTTTGTCTATGAATGTTCTCACGAGTTCAAATTTCCTTTCTAATCTTTGTCTATAAGTACTCTTATGAGTTTAAATTTCCCTTCTAATCCTTGTCTATAAGTACTCTCATGAGTTCAAATTCCGCTTCTAATCTTTGTCTATAAGTACTCTCATGAGTTCAAATTCTGCTTCTAATCTTTGTCTATAAGTACTCGAATGAGTTTAAATTTCCCTTCTAATCCTTGTCTATAAGTGTTCTCATCAATTGGAATTTCTCTTTTAATCATTGTCTATAAGTGTTCTCATCAAGTGAAATTTCCCTTCTAATCTTTGTCTCTAATGGTTATCATAAGCTAAAATTTTCTTTCTAATCATTTTCTATAGGTTTTCATGAGTTAAAATTTGCATTTTAATCTTAGTCTATAAGTGTTCTCATGAGTTCAAATTTCCCTTCTAGTTTATGCCTATAAGTGTTCTCATTAGTTAAAGTTTCCCTTCTAATATTTGTCTATAAGTGTTCTCATGAGTTAAAGTTTCCCTTCTAATCTTTGTCTATAAGTGTCCTCATGAGTTAAAGTTTCCCTTCTAATCTTTGTCTATAAGTGTTCTCTTGAGTAAAAGTATCCCTTCTAATCTTTGTCTATAAGTGTTCTCATGAGTTAAAGTTTCCCTTCTAATCTTTGTCTATAAGTGTCCTCATGAGTTAAAGTTTCCCTTCTAATCTTTGTCTATAAGTGTTCTCTTGAGTAAAAGTATCCCTTCTAATCTTTGTCTATAAGTGTTCTCATGAGTTAAAGTTTCCCTTCTAATCTTTGTCTATAAGTGTTCTCTTGAGTAAAAGTATCCCTTCTAATCTTTGTCTATAAGTGTTCTCATGAGTTCAAATTCCCTTTCTAATCTTTATCTATAGGTGTTCTACTGACTTCAAATTCCCTTTTAATCTTTGTCGGTATGTGTTTTCACGCATTAAAAATCTCCTCTCAGAATGTTCGTCACTAAGTGTTCTCATGGGATAAAAGTTTTTGTTTGAATCTATGTCTATAAGTATTCCCATTAAATAAGTGTTTCACTCCGAATCTTTAAAAATTTTTTCATGAGTTACAAATAATATATTTTCTCATTTGCTGAAAATAAATCTATAAAGCCTGTTTCACTCCGATCGCATAGTAAATTTTATTAATTTAGTGATGATTAGATTATTTGGTTCGTGTCTGCAAGGCTTTCGAACTATTAAAAAAAAAAGAAAAAAATCTATAATCTCCTATCTACCGGTGATAATGATTGTTGTGTCTGGTATTTAACTTGGAATTAGAAGGTACTACTCGTATGCTATCCATTTATCTTCAGACTTGTTTCAACCCATCAACACAACACAGATGATTAAAAAAAAAATAAACTTGTTAAAAACTTCCTTACAATGCTTTACTAAAAAATTAAATGTTCAACTTTTTTTTTTTATAATTCTAATTGCATATTCAATATAATATTCCATTTCATATGAGATATCTAACTTTATCACAGAAAAAAAAAAATCTAAAAAAACCTCTCCAAAAACCGGAAAATACTTAGAAAATTCACAATAATCTCTTTCTAGTTACCAAGAACCTCTCATTTATTTGCACGAAGAAAAGAGATTAAAAATTTGTTTCGCTCTTTTTTTATTCTTTATTGGAAGCCTTCCTATAATGAATTGTTATTCCGTAATGCATATGATCTTTCAGAGAACTCGCCCTTTATTTATTCAACAAACACCACGGAGAATTATTAAGATTTTTAGACTAATGCCTCTTCATCTAGTGGAAATTATTAGAGATATATATATATATATATATATATATATATGAATGTATAGGAAATTAAATAAAAACAACAAAACTACCAAATAAGATTTCAGAAAAAAAGTATGTCTTATGATGAAGAGATAAATCTTTTATTGTAATTTGAAGATAGATTGTTCAGTATTCTATAATTATGGATTGACCGTTACTTCTCGAAGCCTCCCGAACACTTATCAGCTGAACTCTTGGTGCCGTGGACAGAATTTTCCTGTATCGTAGACAGTACCCTACAGGTGCTTTAGACAATATCCTCAACTTATCATAGACATTATTCTCCAGATACTATAAACATTATTTTCCAGGTACCACGGACAGTATCATTCAGGTACTAAAGATATTAATATTCAGGTACCGTAGAAATCATTATCTAGAATAATCCATGAGCAGACGCAGGTTGAAGTGCATGCCTAAGGCCTTTATTCTGCAGTATTCTAGTTGAATATATATATATATATATATATATACCTATATATATATATATATATATATTTATACACACATATATATATATATATATATATAGATAGATAGATAGATAGATGTATATATATATATATATATATATGTATATATATATCTGCAAAAATATATATATATATATATCGTCAAAATTCACTTAGCATAGAAATTTGACATCAAAATCCAAATGGAGGTTTGTCTTCAGAATTCGAAGGTCAATCCTAGTAAATGCAATATTTGACCCGAGGAGACCCACAGATATCCATCATTTGTGGACGATCATAATATTTTGTCTACCAAGTAAACAAAATGAATAGCTTGCTCCAGGCATTGTCTGGACGTAACTGGCTTACTTTATATGTGTGTGTATATAAACGAAAATAACTCAAGCAAATTAATGTTAAATTCGGTAATATTTTGTTTACTGTCCGGAGTCGTAGCCTAATTATATGTAATATTCTGCGTTTCATCTGTTTATAGAGGTCAAACACGACGGTGCAATGGACATTACGGAAATCAGTATTTTATTCATGTACCATCCACGAGAAGTTATTCATTAGTTTACCATTTACACTACATTGACTGAGAGACACAGACATGGAACCCTTTATCACCGAAGAGTTTGACCATGTGGTTTTGGTGCATGATATATTTCCTTTATATAATAATTCTTTCTCTCTCTCTCTCTCTCTCTCTCTCTCTCTCTCTCTCTCTCTCTCTCATACACCCATACAATCATACAGTAACACACGCACACAGACTGAAATGGGATTTTGCATGATCTTTTGTGCTTGAATAGGTCACAATTATAAGTGGTGTAGATCCTGTTGACCCTTTGCATGAGAATCTAGTCAACATAATTGATAGGCGTATCCCTTCTCGTGGGCTAAGATACCGAGTGAAGGACACACCGTGGTTCAATGATGATTGTAGACGTGCTTATTTGGAGAAGCAGGAGGCCTATCATCTTTGGAAGGGTAACAGATCAGATTTGACCCGGAACAACTATACTCAATTTCAAGCTTTTGCTCAGAGAGTTTATGCCTCAACTGAAATGGAGTACAATTCAACCATAAAAGAAACCCTTTCTGGTACAACTCAGGAACATAAATGATGGTCTACCCTTAAATCTGTACTCTTTGGTGTAGATGCAACAGTTCCTCCTTAACTTAAACAAGATGGCTCAGTCACTCACTGTCCAAAGGAAAAGGCAACCTTGTTGGCTGATGTTTTTGACAGTAAACAGAGTAATGAAAAACTTGAACTTCATCATTCCTGTTTTCCTGAGGCTAAACTAACTAGTACAGCATTCCGATCTCGTGAGATTGAAGATCTGTTGATGGACCTTGATGCTTATGGATGTGTAGATCCAAATGGCATTTTTTCTTTGTTTTTATAAAGACAACAAATTTCTTAGCTCCAAAGTTATCTGTTATTTTGCGCAAGTTAGCAAGAAGAGGAGCTTTTATCACTTGTTGGAGAATTGGTAATGTTACACCTCTATGTAAATGTGTTTGTGGTAGCTCAAGTCCCACTGATTACCGCCCCATTTCCATAACTCCCATATTTTCTAAAATATTTGAACGTCTTCTGGCAAAACGTCTCAATAGGTTTACTGGAGGTAATCATCTATACCCTATTTTGCAATATGGTGTTCGTAAAGGCCTTGGAGCATGTGATGCCCTTCATACAATCTCCATTGCTGTACAGAAATCCTTTGATATTAGTCAGAAAATTCGTATGATTGGCCTTCTTTTTAGTGCTGCCTTTGACCGTGTTAATCATAAGGCCCTTGTTTTCAAACTAAAACAGTTGGGAGTGGGTGGGTCGTTTCTTAGCATTATTATTGAATTTTTAAGTAATAGATCTCAAAGATTTGTTGTTGATGGGCACCATAGTGAGTATAGGAATGTGATATCCGGTGTTCCACAGGGTTGTGTTCTTGGTCTATTACTTTTCATACTATATACATATGACATGTGGTTTAGCCTAGAAAACAAGCTTGTTGCATATGCAGATGATGCTACTCTCTTTGCATCAATTCAATCCCCTGAATGTAGATCTGGGGTTGGTGAATCCCTTAAGAGAGATTTAGCTAAAATTAGTGCTTGGTGCAAATTACAGGGTATGAAGTTGAATCCTAAAAAAAATCAAAGTATGATTGTAAGTAGGTCAAGGACGGCGGCTCCTCAAAATCCAGATCCCAGTATTGATAATGTTTCTTTAAATTTGAATGAGTCTTTCAAAATTTTAGGTGTGATTCTCGACAGCAAATTTACTTTTGAGAAACACATTAGGTCTGTGTCTTCTTCAATCACACAAAAAATTGGCTTATTGAGAAACTCTTACAAGATTTTTGGTGATCAATCTATTCTGAAGAATTATTTTAATTCTGGAATTCTACCTTATTCTGAGTATTGTTCTCCTGTCTGGTGTTCAGCTGCTGATTCTTATCTTAATTTGTTGGACAAAAACTTACGGTCTATTAAATTTCTCATTCCTGATTTAGATATTAATCTTTGGCACTGTCGTTCAATTAGTTCATTATGCATGTTGCATAAGATTTTTCATAACTCTGACCATCTTTTACATTCAGATCTCCCTGGACAATTCTATGCTGTTTGTAATACTAGGCAGGCAGTTAATTCTAATAGCCAAGCCTTCTCCATCATAAGGCTCAATACTACACAGTATTCTAGAAGTTTTATTCCAGCTGTTACCAAGTTGTGGAAGGATCTTCTTAATCGGGTAGTTGAATTAGTAGAACTTCAAAAGTTCAAAGTTGGAGCAAATTTTTTTTTATGTTGACCAGGCTGACATGAGTCTTTTCATAGTTTATATATGACATATCTGTCTTTGACGTTGTTAATAGTTTATGTAGGACACATCTGTTTTGACGTTGTCACTGTTTTTAGAATGATTTATTGTTAAGTTATTCTCATCATTTATTTATTTCCTTATTTACTTTCCTCACTGTGCTATTTTTCCCTGTTGGAGCTCTTGGGCTTATAGCGTCTTGCTTTTCCAACTAGGGTTGTAGCTTGGATAGTAGTATTAATAGTCATAATAATAATATTATATATGTGTATATATATATATACATGCATATATATATATATATATATATGTATGTATGTATATATATATACATATATATATATATATATATACATATATATATATATATATATATAATATATATATATATATATATATATAAGCAATCCATGTTTGCCAACAGTTATATTTGTATAGGTGGATGAACAACTTGGTGTGGTGTAGTAATGAGAGCTTTTTGCATGGAGGAAATGCTCCCTTAAATATTGATGATTACACTGGCAGCATGGTGACTGATTTGACTTTGACTCTTGATGGCTGGTAGTTGATCTTAATAGTACTATTATGGACCGGCCGGGATCACTTGCCTTAGATAAGCAATGCAAATCACAAGGAACTAGCTTTGATGTATCTAGCCAATAAAACCTTTATATATTTAGTCAGTCATGGAAAAAGAAGATGACTGAATGACCCTCAGTCCCCAACGTAGCAGGGTGCTAAAAATTTCCCGGTTTCTAAATACGTACGAAAAATTGAAAATAGGTCATTAGAAATTTAGAGCCATGAATCAGAATGGGAAGTTACAGCAAGTGGAGAGTGAATTTATGAAACACAGTTTGGATATCTTGGCCCTTAGTGAAAAACGTTTTAGGGTGATTGGTAAGGAAACTTTTACCAAGGTAATATATCTATTTACTCAGGAAGATCAGACGAAGTTGGAAGAGAAGGGGTAGGAATGATGATGTCACCATGAGCAGAAAAGGCATTAGCCGAGCGGAGAGCTGCAAATATTACATTGTTACTAGCAAACTTCAAATCAAAGCAGTGCAATATGAGTAATATAGTTAGCTATGCCCAACAAATGATTCCCTTGAATAAAGGAAAGATGAATACTAAGAAGAACTGCAGAAGGTAATAGATGAGATCCCTGAGAAAATATGAAAATTGTGATTGGCGACTTTAATGTTAAAGTATGTAGAAATTATCAAGGGATATAGAAAATGATGGGTGTCGAGCGTCTTCGTGAAGTTACGAATGAAAATGGAGCACATTTCATAAGTTCCTGTTCAGGAAACAATCTTGTCATGGGCTGTACTCTTTTTCAATGCAATAACATCCACAAATGTACATGGACTTCACTATTATGTGGAAGTTACAAAAATGAGAGAGATCACATTGCCATTAATAAAGAGAGAAGGAAGACTCAGAAATGTAGGAGGGTATAGATGTGCAGATATTGGTAGTGATCACCAGCTCCTCATTGCAACACTAAAATTAAAACTAAGGGCACCCAACAGAAATATGGAGAGAATACTTAGTTTGATAAAACCAAGCTTTTAGAAGAAGGGCACAGAGAAACCTTTGCAATTGAATGTAGGAATCGATTTGCAGTTTTAGAAACATTAAGAGACGAAGAACAGACAATTAATGAGGAGTGATGGGATATTAATAATATATAAGAGTCAGTTGGTAGTGAAGTTTTGGGACACCCAATTACAAGGAGAAAGCCATGGATATCAAATAATACTTGGGATACTATAAAAAGGAGACATAGACAGAAATTGACTGTTGACAGTTTTAGAGGAAGTAATCAAAATTACAAGGTATATCATGCTATTGATAGAGAGGTCAAAAGAAAAGCCAGGGATGGCTGAAGAGAATATTTAAACAGTAAAGCAGATGAGGCTGACTATGTTATGAATTCATGAACTGGCTATGGTGTAAGAATTGCTCATAGAATTATTAATGAAATCTCGACTGGTGCAAAGAAGAAGAATCATATACCCATCAAAAAGAGAGATGGCTCTTTTATAGCAACAGAAGATGAAGAAAGACAACGTTGGATGGAACACGTTATTGAGGTTATGAATAGATATGAAGGGGACAATTTGATTAATATACCTGAATCTGGTGAAGACCTAGATGTGGCTATGAATGAATTCAGTGTGTTCGTAGTCGAAGGTATCCTAAATAAAACTATAGAGATGGAAATCCCCGAGATACGATGGAATAAC
>NW_027169502.1:205000-207500 GCF_036898095.1 Palaemon carinicauda
ATGGCGTGATCGAAGTGGGCGTTTTTGAGGAAGCCAATAGAGATGTAGAATTGTTAAAAAGAACGCCTTCTATGGAAATGGCCATTGCCCAATGTAATTAACTCCGCCCACACATGGGTATAAAAACTTCAAGAAGAGATTGTCCAAGGGAGAAAGGATAGGATATAAGACAAGAAAGGAACCATGTCTGAAGCATATAAGATCCAAGTCCTAGCATTATAAGAAACAGAGAAGACTAAAAGTCTGATCGATCATGATTCTAACCTTCCCTTCAGACAACAAAAGCCTATCTTCAAAAGATCCTGTTATGGCCGAGAAAAAGAGACAAATCGAAGCAGCCAGCCCTCCCTGCTTGTGACAAGAAGTAGCCAACACTGCCTTCGCTCAACAGTATCATCGAATCCTTTGAAGAAGACCTCTGATGTCCCATCTTGATACCACCCTTTTTGTGACGTCTTCGAATCCGGTCATCGGGCCACTTTCATCTGAACTTCAGTCGCCCCTCTGCAACGTTTTCAAGCCTGAAGTCCCCATACCAGTATCGTCTCAGCAGCTGCAGAGAACTATTCCTTAAGTATTTCTACCTTACTCACTTTTCCCCTTTTCTGTTGTTGTTTGAATGATTTGATTGGTCTGTTAAAGTAACCGGAGAAGTAACATTAGTTTTCTTTATAAGTTTGTGAATAAATATATAGTGTATTTCATGTGAATCTTTTTTTTTATTCATTTCCCATATTTCAATCGGTGTTGTTGGTATTTGTTATGCTTATTAAAGGAACCTCTAACGGTTTTAAGATCGTAACAGTATATATATATATATATATATATATATATTCATTTACTTATTTATTTATTTATCTATTTATAGTATAACAGCAGACACTCGAAACTTTTTCTCTCTTGGATAGGTTTAGACTTTTTTTTTTCGTCTAAATTTCGAACTGATTCGAATTATGAAGTAGAATGTTTAGTAGGGATGAGATTGGAATTGGTATGGACGGGAGATACAGAAAAGGAAGGACATTGAAAGCCTACAGAGAATGAACTGCCATGAAGATTGCTGCTGTACCAACTTGGTGATGAATACTGTTAGCAATTAACACTTATAAACGAAAATTAGCATAATTTTTTCATATTTACTTAGATAGTAGATATCGCCTTTGCGTTTTAAAGCATTTCATCAAAGCACTGCATTATGTTCTACAACATGCACACGTACTACCACTTTCAAAGACCTCCACATATTAATGTCTCTCTCTCTCTCTCTCTCTCTCTCTCTCTCTCTCTCTCTCTCTCTTAGTACATCACTATTCTAAAAGTACCCATTTTAACATATTCTTTCCAGTGCTTTCGGTCACGACCTGTGAACCTTTTCCCGGAACTGTTTCAATTTGGACCTCCTAAATTATCTATTTATCATCTTTTATACCTGACAGAATCCATATTTTTGGACAATCAATTACAGTAGATTTTACTCTATGTTTCCTCGTATTTTGGTGTCAAGACAAAATAGTATATTCAGATACCGAGTTCTATTTTATTGGAACACTGATCGAGGATATTGTTTTTGTAGTTGAAAATAAATAAAAATAATGTGTGATACCATGATGATAATTAGAATATATACAATTTTATAAATATTTATCACTGGAAGCAAATTAGCGTTATATATATGATCTTGCCAATCTGTTTTGAGGTTATTCATATTATCCTTACTCTGAGAATTCCTATTTGCAAAGGAAAATTATATCAGGATTGGGTTGGCATTTGTCTTAAGTATGGCCTGAATATTTCAAGATACATATCATTATGGTTATATTTAATCAAATAGCTTGATTTCTAAAGAATAAAATCCAATAAATAATTTTTTTTATAAAGAAAACCACTACCCAGATTTCAAAATATTAGGTAATTAAAAAAAAAAATATTTTTTTTTCTTTTTTGTATTTTTTAAGGGAAAATACTTCGATAACAGTTTATTAGCATTCCACCTGTATTTAACAAAGTTTTAATATTTTGTGTAATACTAAAGAAGACAGGGATGCAGTAACGATCGTGAAATCATAAAGATAATGAAGAATCATTTGAAAAATTACGACTCTATGAATAATACAAAATCATTTATTATTATTATTATTATTATTATTATTATTATTATTATTATTATTATTATTAATATTATTATTATTGTTATTATTATTATTATTCCTGATTCTAATCTTGTAAGTAACAAATTACTATTTACAACTCTTCATTCAGTTATTGCCTTCTCTGCTCTTGGTGTCATCATCCTTCCTACCCCTTTTCTTCTAACTCCATCTGATCTTCCTGAGTAGATTATATATTGATTTGGTTTGAGATTTCCTTACCAATCCCCTTACATCACGTTTCAGTTACGGCTAAGATATCCATAATATTTCATAAAATTACTTTCCTCTTGCTATAACGTTGCAATCTGATTCGTTGTTCTAACATTCCAATAACTTATTTTCATTTTTTC
>NW_027169502.1:215000-233067 GCF_036898095.1 Palaemon carinicauda
AATGTCAAGAGTTCTCAGAGAAGGCCTTAGTTCAAATACGATATTCAATGACAACAAATGTCTTTCCATTTAAATTCTTATATTCTACCAGTACTTTTGTAGTTCAGAGTATATTATACTTACTTATTGCAAAGAAATAACTACCGTCTTACTAAAGCAATGAACTATTTAGAGTTAACACCATCCTTTTTTATAGGTGTATGTACCCATAAATCAAGGTATTTTACGTATGAATAAAATTGCCCGTCAATCTTCTTTGGAATAGCCTGTCATTTTAGGGACAATCATAGCTATTATTACATAGGTAATTCTTAACAATAATAAAAACATATATCTAAGAAGGAAATTATATTCTCTCTCTCTCTCTCTCTCTCTCTCTCTCTCTCTCTCTCTCTCTCTGTAAGTAGCTGATAAAATATTGCTTCATGGTACATCGATACAAACATGGATCGTTGTTTACGCATTCTGGACATTTCATCATGCCGGAAGTAAAATTATATTGAAGTTCCACTGGAAATCATCTAACAAATGTTGTCATCAAATTAAACTTTGAGCTGATATTCATAACATCAATCTTGTAATAAGGTTTGGACCCATTACGTAGCTCGTAATAAGCGAAGATACCCCAGTTGAGGCACTAACAATAAATATATATCTGAATTAATGGTGAGGATACATCTCTCTCTCTCTCTCTCTCTCTCTCTCTCTCTCTCTCTCTCTCTCTCTCGTGTTGTTTGTGTGACCCTGGATATTGTGGATATCTCCGTTTCTTTGTTTTGATAAATTCCACCCTTTATTAATCATATTGAAGATCTCCCTCTTAATTCTTCCATTGTAGATCGTATTTAAGTTTCCGCTTTTGAAAATGTTTTCACAAATTAGGGGAGGAAATTGTAAGGTCTTTATCTTCGAGGGGTTTTCAAACCACTACCACCCACAGTGGAGATATCAATTCTAGAATGCAAGAAACATTTCTCCAGGTGAGCTATATCATTTTTCAAATGGGTGATACGTGGTTCCTATTTAAAGGGGACATCTAGAATCTCCCATGACAGACATGACAACGTGTTCATCATTCCTCTCGCTTTGCTAAAAATTAGATCTTATGCATTTGGCTAACAAGCATTACCAAAATCTATTGAATGTAATCTGATATCAATTTATTTGATTTTTTTTTCTTTTTTTGCTTTAGGACCCGAAGAACTTATTTGACTCACGCAGTTAATAGCTACTTATTAAGAAATGATATATGGGTTATGTTAAATCATTTTACTATGATGAATTTCGAACTCGAAATTCAGAGACAACCTCTAAAACAACTCTCTTACATCTCATGACCATTTGGTAAAATAAGCCAAAATATAAGATTATAATTGTTGAAATAAATATTCATCTCATATATAGACTTTTTGATCTATATTCAACATATTTCAGTTTATTTTAGCCGATGTATTTTTGATGAATTTTATAAACTCGTCATTAAGGAAGCAGTACAAATCATAATAGCCAATCTTTGTCAAAGAGTGGTGAGTGAGGAAAGACCAATTAATACATCATTTATATCGAGTTATTGGCTTTGTTTACCATAGTTTTCAATCAAAAGCAATATAATTAATACTCTCTCTTGAATCATCATTCAAGGCATGTATTACATTGGCTTTGGAGTTATATGTTCATGGAAATATGCTAAAAGTAAAGGGCAATTTTTGTCTCTCTCTCTCTCTCTCTCTCTCTCTCTCTCTCTCTCTCTCTCTCTCTTCTCTTGCTCTTACAATACTGCTAAGACAAAGTGTAGATATGAGTGAGATATATGTTAAACATAAGTTAGCTTATATAACCTCTATCTTCAAAAGTGGATCAAGACTAGAGGCAAGCAATTATAAACCTGTTAGTCTAACATCACATATTATGAAAGTGTATGAAATGGTAATAAAAAAGAAAATAATGAATCATTTGGTTAAAAATAATTTGTTTAATATAGGTCAACACGGTTTTGTGCCCCGAAAAAGTACACAAACCCAACTGATACACACTATGAAAACATACACAAAAATATGATAAATGAAAAAGACACAGATGTTATCTATTAAGATTTTGCAAAAGCCTTTGACAAGGTAGACCATAATATATTAGAAAAAAAATAAGAAAGCATGATATTTTGGAAAAGATAGGAAAATGGGTAAAAGAATTCCTGCAAAACAGAAAACAGATAGTGGTAGCAAATGACAAGAAATCAGATGAAGCTCAGGTAATATCTGGCGCGCCACAAGGTACGGTATTGGCTGCACTGCTGTTTGTTATTATGATCTTAGACATAGACAGTGATGTTGAAAACTCTGTAGTGAGAAGTTTCGCCGATGACACAAGAATAAGTAGAGAAATTACTTGCAATGAAGATAAGAACTCACTACAAAGAGATCTAAACAAAATATATGAATAGGGGGAGATAAATAGGATGGTATTTAACTCCAATAAATTCGAATCAATAAATTATGGAAACATAGAAGGAATTGTATATGCATACAAGGGACCTAATAACGAGACAATCACAAACAAGGAAGCAATTAAAGACCATGGGGTAATGTTAAATAGGAATATGTTATGCAACGACCAAATAGCAACACTGTTGGCTAAATGTAAAGCAAAAATGGGGATGTTATTCAGATACTTTAAAACAAGAAAAGCTGAACACATGATTATGCTTTACAAAACTTATGTATGTAGTACACTCGAGTACTGCAATGTGATATGGCACCCACACTTCCAAAAGGATATTGCACAAATAAAGAGTATACAAAGGTCCTATAGTGCTAGAATAGAAGAATTTAAGGACCTTGACTATTGGGAAAGACTGCAACTTTTTAGATTATGCAGTCTAGAAAGGAGAAGAGAACGCTAAATGATAATACAAGCATGGAAACAAATCGAAGGAATTACTGAAAACATCATGGAGCTAAAAATATCAGAAAGAGCAAGCCGAGGTAGATTAATAGTGCCAAAAAATATACCAGGAAAACTAAGGGAGGCGCACCGGACATTAATCCACCACGCACCAGCATCGATAATGCAGCGACTATTTAATGTGCTGCCAGCTCATCTAAGAAACATATCATGAGTGAGCGTAGAGGTGTTTAAGAATAAGCTCGATAAATACCTAAGATGCATCCCAGACCATCCAAGACTGGAAGATGCAAAATACACCGGAAGATGCATTAGCAACACTCTGGTGGATATACGAGGTGCCTCACACTGAGGGACCTGAGGGAACCCAAACATAAAATAAGGCAATAAGGTAAGGTAAGGCTCTCTAGGTTTCTGCGTATTCTGCTCATTTCCTCCCACAGAAATTAACTATTAGGACACGTTCGATCTCCCCGTGGGAATTACATCCCAAATGTTTTTAAGACGTAAATCTTAGAGTAACTTGATAGTCAAGGAAGCAGTGTCCATGTTGTACTGCAGACGCCTTCCTTAGTGAATGATTTCTTCATTCTTCATTGTATTGAAAACCCTTTGACGATATAAAATACGATTTCTAATACTACTTTAAGAATTAGAAACATTTCGTTTCCTGAATCTAAGGTCCTTGACAACAAACAATTGAAAAGGTTTGATTTCTCCCGCTTCGGGTATTCGTGCATCAAACGATCTCGTGTTTATTGAGTAAAGTCTGATTTGTTGCTTTCATTCATTTAGTTTTAGTGACTCTTACCAAGAAATGGGGTATGCTTTTAAACAATCTGTCTTTTATTTTGATAATTTCAGTAACTTGATTGATTCTTCGTGAATTTTAGTTATATTTTTTATATTCCTTGAATAAAGACAAGATATTGATACAAAATGACTTGAAAAAAGAGCTCTATAATATTTTGTATAAACTAAAATATTTTGTTCCAGGTTAGGAAAATTGAATACAAACCATAATTATATTACATAAGATAAAAATACAGTTACGATGCAACACATTACTAATTATACTAATTTTCTCTAATGTCTTAATCATTGTTAGATAATGAACTAGTAATATAATCAGGTAAAAAAAAAAAAAAAAAAACTATCTAGCTTCACAATGGTTGTAAGAGGAAAGTAAATGAGCAAGAGGTCTAACAAATTTAATTTAGATTTCAAAGATTAAAACCAGGTGGAGTTAATGATTTTCTATGTTAAATTGCATCATATTTATTGACAATATTTGATCGGGTAATTGGTTATTACATGAAAAATCCAATGTAGTGTGATTTTATACACACACACACACATGAACATACTCACACACACACACACACACACACACACATATATATATATATATATATACATACATATATATATATATATATATACACATATATATTTATATATATATATATATATATAGTTATACATAATTATATATATATATATATATATAGTTATACATAATTATATATATATATATATAGTTATACATAATTATATATATATATATATATATATATATAGTTATACATAAATATATATATATATATATATATAGTTATACATAAATATATATATATATATATATATATAGTTATACATAATTATATATATATATATATATATATGTATATATATACAGTATATATATATATATATATATATAGATATGTGTATATATATATATATATATATATATACATTTATGTATACATATATATACTTATCTGATCAAAGACTGGCATGGTTTGTAACCATCTTGTTCGTTGAATTTCATCCATACCTCGTCCATGTGTTAAGCCTCAATAAGTTGGTCATAGAGTTTCTCATTCGTTTTCTGTAGTTCCACCATCTCCTGGAGGAATAGATGTGCTGATTTTGTGTAGTTATTGTGTCCAGAGGCAGCAAAAAATGGAAGCATTTTTTGTAGTGCCCTGAAGTACAATGTTGGCTGGCTGGTTCTTTGACCTCTGAGTGCAGATCGCAGGATATTTATCATCTCCATTCACTGAACCCATAATTTTCCATTTCGGCTCTGTTGTAGCTGATCCTGAATATCTCTGAGCCTCTCGTGAGAACGGTCGCCATTTTTAATATGAAATTACTCAAATTCAAAATGGCCGAATATGTCAGTTTTTTTTTTTTACTATGGTGTTCTAAAGAGTCCAAATGACACATTCGTGCATAGAATAAACTATTGCAATTTGTTTTACTGAACCTTCTATTTTCATCTGTGTGTGTGTGTGTGTGTTTCTTTTGCAAAATATCAAGATATAATGGAAAGTAAATAAGTTTAAATAAAGAAAAACCTTCACTCTCAAGGAGCAATTCTATGACATTTTACCGTAAAGTTAGTAGTTTAAGAGATATTTAGGTAAATGTGAGAACAAAGTCGATTTTTTCAGTTTCTACAAAATGTGTGTATTCCAATTCCGGGCTTGTTTGCGCAAAATATTTCAATTTCAGGGTAAATACTTATAAGGACAAACATGTGTAGAATTTAATTTTCTATCACTTTTGTGCTCATACCTCTTACCCGTAGGAGGAACCGTTTTGGAGAAAAGCGGGAAAATATGAAAAAATGTACCCTCCGAAATATTAAAAGTGTAATTTTCACAACTTCAAGATGGCCGAATTTGTCCCATTTTGGATATGGTGTTCCTAAGAGTCCATATAACATGTTCATGCAATAAAACAAATTATTGTAATTTGTTTGACCTGAAAATCTATTTCCCATGGACTATCTGCTCTGTACTCTCGGTGATTGATAGAACGTCACTCGTAAAAATACTCCTTCCATGTTTAGGCAGAGGATCTTCCTTGTAGAAATGACTACATAAGGGGGTCGACAAAGGTGGTGGAAATATCAAAGAAAGTGCAGGAAGGGAGGCTGAGATGGTATGGACACTTGATGAGGAGAGATGAGGACCACGTTGGGAGACATACTATGGAGATGGAGGTTCAAGGAAGAAGAAGAAGAGGGAGACCAAGAAAGAGATGGAGGGACTGTGTGAGAGGAGATTTACAGGAGAAGGGGATTGATGAGGCAGAAGCGCAGAATAGAAAAAGATGGAAACGGCTCATCCGCAACGGCGACCCCATATAAAAATGGGAACAAGCTGGGAAGAAGAAGAAGATCTTCCTTGTATTTTTTCCACTGGCCAGAAATAATGTCTCTGACATGGCTGATTTCCCAACGGCAAATGTTCCCCCAAAGTTTTCACCTGCCCTTGATATTCACAACCGAATTCTTTATGAATTACCGTTTCTTGCTTTTCCCACTAAGGTTATAGCCTAGCTTGCAATAATAATAATAATAATAATAATAATAATAATAATAATAATAATAATAATAATAATAATAATAATAATAATAGTAATAATAAAAATAATAATAATAATAATAATAATAATAATAATAATAATAATAATAATATCTAATTATATACCTTATGTTTCAAATTCACTATATATATATATATATATGTATATATATATATATATATGTATACATACATACATATATATATATATATATATAACAAACACACACATACGCACGCATATATATTTATAGGAATATATATATATATATATATATATGTATATATATATATACATATTACATATATATATATATATATATGTATGTATATATATATATATATATATAAATATATATATATATATATATATACATATATATATATATATATATATATGTATATATATATATATATATATCTATATATATCTATCTATATATATATATATATATATATGTATATATATGTATGTATATATATAAATATATATATATATATATATATATAATCAAAAGATCTTATATCAGAATATTTGAGGCTACAAAGATCAAAAGCTTATCATTAATATTATTATTATCATTATTATTTGCTAATCTACAACCCTGGTTGGAAAAGCAGGATGCTATAAGCCGGGGGGTTTCCAACAGGGGAAATAGCCCAGTGAGGAACGGAGACAATGCAAAATAAAATATCTTAATAACGGTAACAACATTAAAATAAATACTTCCTTTATATACTATAGAAGCTTTAACAAAACAAGAGGAAGATAAATAAGATAGAATAGTGTACCCGAGTGTACCCTTAAGCAAGAGAACTCTAACCCAATACAATGGTAGACCTTGGTAGAGAGGCTATGACACGACCCAAGATTAGAGAACAATGATTTGATTTTGAAGTGTACTTCTCCTAGAAGAGTTGCTTACCATAGCTAAGGAGTCGCTTCTACCATTATCAAACGAAATTTTATATAGAATCAATTTTATTTCTTCAATATACTACCTCATATGTATTATATTTTCCCCTGTTCCTGTCATTTGATATAATAATCACAAAGGAGTATTAATAATTAAGTTTTTTGGATTGACTGTTAGATTTTAAAAAAGTGATGCTGGTCACGATTATATAATGTTTGACGAGTACAGACAGAGCAGTTAGCCGATGACGACGAATACAAAATAAAATTACCTGCAGAGTAGAGCCTTATGATTTATTCTTTATGATGATTTGTTTTTTTCATGTAGATGAAAACTCCTTTAATTATTTCATATATATATATATATATATATATATATATACATATATATATATATATATATATATACATATATATATATATATATATATGTGTGTGTGTGTGTGTGTGTGTGTGTGTGTGTGTTTACCTGTACTCTAGCATATAGTTACGTGCAGTTAGAATCAATGGTCCGAAGACACTCAAGGGAAATCTTCCGTCAGAAGATAAAGGCTTTCTCTTCTTACTACTTCGAGGAAATGGGCGGAGCGTTCTTCAACCTCAGCTAATGAATGCAAAGCTTACAAATCTAGTTGCCATATTTCTTACTGTGGTATCATTTGATGTCTCGACTATCTACTATAAAACATAGAACACACGAATATGTGGGCATATATATATATATATATATATATATATACATATATATATTTCCGAATAAGCAAGTAGAAATTAATGAAGTTACATAGCTATACAACTTCCGTTAACCAATACCCTATCAGATCATTTCGACAGGAGTCTCATCCAAGTCAATATTTCTATAGTTTCATGTATAGTTCGAATACACTTAAAAATGAAATTATATCAGCCCCTAAGTCATTCATAGAGAGAGAGAGAGAGAGAGAGAGAGAGAGAGAGAGAGAGAGAGAGAAATAGATTTTTTTTTTCAGTTTACTTTTAAGTATATAATACTTCACCATTTAAACTCATTTCGTATTGCATGATTATGCAATTTTTCTAATGAAAACGATATCATGCTTCCAACAAACTACAGTAGTATTTCTTTAAATGCTATAGTTATTGCTAAGGACTTTTGTCGTGCTGTCGATTTTCATGAATCACAGTATTTTCTAAAACATTACGATCCTCTACTCTAAAATACTTCCCAAGTCATTTATATTAATCGGGCTGTGTCATCTTAATATTTAGATCCAAGACCAATTATTCATGTATTTTCATACATTTTCTTTTCCATACACTTTGCCGTATTATTATCTATGTTCGTGCCCAAGAACAGTTAGCATTATCATTTGTATATAAATCTTATATATATGCAGTAAATTCTTTGCTACTATGCTAATTCAATCCTTATCACAAGAGCTTTAAAGTCGCTTAACAATTTAATGATGCCCTAAGGTGGTTATTTTTTTAGAATTATTACTAATACCTAAATTTTCCCAGCGAAACGTTCTTCAAGTTACTTACATTAGGCCTATGTCCTTTAGACTTCTTCCCACATGTTTTTTCCAATTAATATGATCATTGCAAAAATGCTCTTTAATTTCATGCCAACCAACATTATTTATTATATTATAATGAAGATATTCGTAAACTGGAATAATTTTAAGTTATATGATAGAAATTACAGAAATAAAGCTGAATAAGACTTTTAATTCACGGATCCACGATTTACAATTCATCGTGGGTGTTTCGGTGCACATTTTAAAGATGGAGTATATTATATGCAGGTAAATGAAATATAGTGATTTAAAAGACTTATTTTTGAATTCAGCTGAAGAATATCTTGTATTTGGCTCACACAAATGTCGAACAGTTCCGGGTTAGAATTATCAAATGAAGGCGTTTCCTGCGGCCCTGCTCGGGGTAGATTTCTTTTCAGAGGTGATAGCAAGAAGCCAGTTGCTAATATTGACGGCCGAAGCCAGGCTCTTCAGCGGGAAGGTCATCTTTTGGTTGAAAATGAGAATTTTTAACGAATAAATGAATAAATAATGATTGAAAAGAGCAAACCTGTAAAAGGATGAAGAGACAACCAAATCAGTCAAGGGAGTGAGGAAGAAGCTTAGAAAATTAAAACTAAAGTAAGAAACACATAACACTCCCAAAAAAAAAATCACTCGGCTGCGTGATTCAGTGATAAAAAGGGACAGTCAAAAATTTTGTTTTAACATACTTTAACTTCAATATTTTGTCCAACCCCCGTTTACATCAATGACATTATTGAGCGTCCTTGGCATAGACTCTACAAGTTCGGTAGACCGCGAATGCCTTCCCAAACCTCGACTGCATGGGCCTCTACTGCTTCCTTTGTTAGCTCTTGTCTGATGTCCCACTCCTGAACCATTATACCCCATTAGTTTTCTATGAGGATAATGTCGCATCCTTTAGTCAGCCAGTCCAAAAACTCAACCTTGGGATGTAGAAGATACCATTCTCTCACCCTCATACTTGTATGTATAGGGCTTCTGTCCTGGACAACCTGGAACAAATCAGATTTAAAGTTTTTGATAAACAATCAATCTGAAAAAAAAAAAAAATTAAGTCAATGAATGATTAAGAAATTAAGTTGCTATAAGGGGTGAGATTATGGTGTCCAAAGCCTTTCCTTTGTGCTTGTCCTCTCTGCCGTTATGGCTTGAAAGAGCAAAACAAACAAAATAATAAATTAATAAAAAAACATCAGCATAGGAGAGCCTCGCAAGAAATGTATACATGAAATGTGAATTTCCAGTTTTAAATTTTTCTATTCTTTTCCTATCCTCACCCTTAAAGTGTTTTCTCCTTTTTCTTCCCCCTTCCTTTCTTACTGCATCAGCAGTAGAACTTGTGGTTTAAATACTACCTTGATAGTTTTTGGAGCTGGTATAGCCATTGCGCAAACATTCTGAACGAGGGCTTCAAGTATAGATATATATTTCTCGCTCGTTAAGCGCCCATCAATCTGAAGTAACTCACCCCGTCCAAACGCCCACATCCAGCCCCACAAGGCTGTGCTAACTTGACCACTTCTTCTGGTCTCTACAATATTGTCTTTGTCATAGAGCGAGTTACAGACCCTCCAACAATACTTGTTCCCCTGTTTCATACGGAATTATAAATAATAAGATATTTAAACAATTTTGTCTATCATTTATTTGTATGGGTTACGGGAAATATGAAAAAAAGTCATTTATGACGAAGTAGAAGTTTTTGAAATCATTTCAATACATTGCATAGTCTATGGAGTTAACAAATTCATATGTGACTTATTTCTACCTTTAATAAAAAGTATAAAATATATTAAACTACGTTTCATGTTGACATGTCATAAAGGCATTTGAATTAAAATTTTAAGAGAAAAGTTATATTGTTTACAACTATACAATGTATAAATAGTCCGCTTTACAAAAACATGATCCAAGTACATAGTTTATAACTTAAAAAGTTGGTAAAGTTTATGGAACGCAATCTATATATAGAGTTCTTGAATGGTTGATTAAAGGATGCGTATCTTGAACTTTGAGTGAAGTAAGGAACATTTATGATCTCCCTGAAGGGTTAACTCGTACAACGAACTAAAATTCAGATACGGGAGGATTCCTAAGTATGGTGGACATCTGAAAACCTTACCTGTTTCACTGACGAAAAACATTTTTTCATCAGTGAAAATTACACTCTTCCAAAATGTGGCATCCTCCACTGAATACTGTAGGGCAAATACCATTCTATATTTTCTTGCAGCGAGGCTCAAAAATTCCTTCCTTGCTGGCACGTAACACTGAATGTTACGTGAATGGAGACGGCGTCTTGTTGTATGGGTACTGTGCCCAAGTTGAAGATCTCTCATTATTTGAATGGCCGAAGTAAATGCACTTGATTGCGACGCTGCTATAATGGCTTCGTCTTCTTGAGGAGTGGTCGCTTTTGGTCTTCCAATACGGACTTTGGTCTTTATGGTCCCTTCCTCTTGCCATCGTTTAATCCATTTATGGACGGTAGAGCAATGAAATCCAGAGCGTTGACAAATTACATGGATGGGCAAATTACATTCCCATAAGACAATAATCCTTGCACGATTAGTTAGGACTTCAGGAGAATTTGCCCTTTGCGCAGCCATGATACCGGAAACTAGGTTAATGATATACGCAAAAATGCTGGAGTCAAATGGAATAAATCTATGATTGCTGGAGGTATGTATGGAAATAAAGCATTTCATAACTATAAAAAGGCACTCTAAATAACATGTCAAAAAATTAAATTTATCATAAAATAAATCATTCTTTGAACTGAATTGAAAATTCTAGCTCTAGCCTACTTACCATGAGGTGAAACGGTGTTGAATGGAATCTTGGTTCCTTGCTGTCTCAAGCCTCACAGGTAAACTGTGCTTCATCGTTGGTGATGGTCAGGCGGATAACTTTGTGGAATAGGTAGTCCGAAACGAGCTTAACGATTTAAGTAGCAATCCATGACAAAAGAACCGACATATTTAAAACTATCATGGTATTTTGGAGGAAAATCCAAACAGGTAATTTTTTCATATAACAATGGTAAAATTTTATGAAATATTGTGATGAGCATTACAAAGAAAAAAAAAAAATAAGGGATGGAAAAATCTTGTTGAAATTTCCATCTATGACATTCAGGAATAAAGTCTTGCAAATCATTCGTTATGCCCATGCAAATTACGACTTTATATTTGGGGCCTATTCATTTAATACAGGCAGCCAATCCATTAATATAGAAGCGCAAGAAGTCAGCATGGTCTCCAAGCTAAGTAATTTCATTAACATAGAGCTTCAAGTATTTACCCAATGATAGTTTACTGTCAAGGTGTTAGCTTAAGGATTCCTTTAGTTCTTTTCCTATCTGTGCGTGTATTTTTTCGTCAGCAGAATAGAGGATACATTATTGGTAAAGGAGCATATCTTAATTTCATGACAATATTCTGGAAAACTACGTAGTTCTAAGACTATGCAACCTTTTTTAATGATTTGTCAATAACAAAAGAAATCTCTAAGGTTTTGCCAGAATGTAACAGTGGTCTCATTTACCTAGACTAAACGTATTTTTGACTAAATATTGATTATATTGAATGTGGTATGCGGTCATCGCTATAGTTATTATCTATTTTCGCTGATAATTAACCTTGCTATAATAGTAGTTACTTCATTGTACTGCTACTACAAAATAGATAATAATGAATTACATCTGAATTATTTACTAGAACATTAACATCTATCATATAAGATTTAGGCAACGATAGAAATAGAATACACATTCTAACAGAGAAATGACTTCCTATAATCGTATACCCTCAGCTAGTGCCGGAAAGGCGCGAGGAAGGGGGAAATTCTCATCCCCTGCCCCCAACCCTTTCCTTGAGAGTATCTACTGAGCACCATCCACGAAACGATATAAATGATATATATATATATATATATATATATATATATATATACATATATATATATAATGCACACATATAAGTGTGTGCTGTGTTTTATAGGAGATAGTCGAGATGTCAAATGATACCATAGTAAAAAACATGACTACAGAATCTGTAAGTCTTGTATTCATTCGATGAGGTTGAAGAAAGCTCCGCCCATTTCCTTGCAGTAGTAAGAAGAGAAAGCCTTTATCTACTTTGCCATCGGGACACCAGAGACATATGACAGAAGATTTCCCCTGAGTGTCTTCGGACTTTTGATTCTAACTGTACGTGTACATGAATGCCAATAAAAAACGGCGTGCGCTTATAACGACTGCGTTAATTCATTCGATCTAACGTAAATATTCCAAATATGGAGAATCACACGAAGGCATCAGCTACATACTGTGTATGAGAGCGGTACTGAAGCTCTATATCAACAACCATAATATTAATTTATCAATTTGTAAACTATAAACATATATACTCACCTTCTCTTAAACATATAATATAAACCCTAAAAGTATTCCTTGACAAAAATTATTTCCTTATCGCATTTAAAACAGCCAGATTTTCTTCCTTCAGTAAACATTAGGGAACGAAGCCTCGGCAAAATCATATTACTCAACCTGAGTCAGAATGATTTGGTATTTATCATGTTTTTATTGTTTTTGTATTTTCCAGAAAAACAGGGTTTCATGACTACAAGGCCATTTTGGTTTTCTTAAACGAAGCTGAAATTTGAAGATACCACAAGTTAATAGGGAAACACTTTTGCAAACACCCCCCCCTCTCTATCTCTCTCTCTCTCTGTCTGTCTCTCTCTCTCTCTCTCTCTCTCTCTCTCTCTCTCTCTCTCTCTCTCTCTCTCTCTCTCTCTCTCTCTTGTATTGACCTATTATGTTCGATGTTGATTTAGTTGACATATATAAGTATGCTCAGATATTGTTTGTGAAATCAACAAAATAATAAATAAGCCTCAGTTTGAAGGTTTAGTGTTTAAAGGTCCCTCATTAATGGCAGAGGCAAGAAGCAGTGACAATGCCCTAGAAAGTTACTGTATAATGGATTTTGAAGCGAAGCGAAAAATCTATTTTTGGGTGAGGTAGCCATGTCGTCCTGATGGAGGGTCTTTCATTAGTAGCTTCCTAGGTTATATTTGACTACAGTGATATATGCCAGAGAATTTACCAAAGGTATCCAGAATTCTAACTCCTGAAACGAATATCCCTTAAAATTGGATATCGCGTAATCAGAGAACGTATTCTTGACACGTCTCATAGCTATCTACACCCATAATAGCGTTTTCTGCTCCGAGGGGGAAAAACTGGCAAGAATATAGGAGAGTCGTTAAAGAGACAACACTCTCGACACTCCTACTGTACTGTAAATAGTGCGGCGGATCACCACCGCGAGAAGCCACTAAGACATTTTTTGTAGCTTTGTAGGTGTTCCAGATACAGTACCATAGGGAGGGATTCATTACCCTTTTGTCAAAAAAGAGAGTGGGTCCATCAGAACGACATGGCTACCTCACCCAAAAATAGATTGTATTCAATTACATCTTATGCAGAACAATTCTACATAAAAGCATAAATAGTAATAACAGAATTCAAATAAGTTTCACCTGAAAGGAAAACATTAGCCACTCTAAGGGAAATATAAAATTTCACAATGCATTCTATTGTTACTAGGAACACTGTGTATATAAGTATGCCTGGCACTTGTGTCAGTCTATTATGCTTATTGTCACCTTTGTTGAGAGAACAGTCTATAGTGTTATTACTAAACACAATACTCAACATGATATGTCTTACAAGTCTATCATGTAACCCCTTCACTAAAAGTCCCAATTAGTGCACTGTTCTTCACAGTAATCAAGCGGTAGGTTTTATAACACTACCTGCCGCCACCACATGAAATTTTATTACCTGTAATTGCTTCGCATAGTGTTTGAAGAAAAACTCTGGATGACTTCCATCCAGTATAAGCACGAAGGCTTTCAAACGGCATTGTCTGAACGAAATTCAGAGACGAGGCAACTTTTCTCGGATCATGACCTGCGAGTGTACTGTCTCGATCCACTCTGCGTAAAAAATAGGTGATTTTCGCCCTTAACTGTTTCAAGGCTAATGTTGAACCAGACATCTCTCCCCTGAAAAGCTGACCTCCCTTAAAGATAGACCTTTAGGCATTCCACTGGGCAGAGGGATGCTTCTTCCTTCAGAGGGCAGATTCTCCAGGGACCCCATCTCTTAGTGGGCAGCTCGTTCTTGGCGAGAAACGTCGGGTCCGGAAAAGGGTTCCGAAAAAGGGTTCAGTTCTCCGGAGTCTGTGAACTGAATGTGGCCATCATCCCTCGAGAGGGAAACTATTTTGCTAACTTTGGCTCTAGAGGCTAATGCAAATAAGAATATTACCTTTTGAGTCAAGTCTTTCAGGGAGCAGTCCTCATTGTTCAGAGTTGATGCTAAGTGAAGAACCTTATCCAAAGACCATGAAATTGGCTTTGGAGGAGCTGCGGGCCCTAGTTTAGCGCAGGCTTATAGAATCTTGTAGAAGATTTCATTAGAAAAGCTTACCTGGAAGGCACATAGTATTGGTCTGGCTACGGCAGATTTACATGTGGTAATTGTGATGGCTGCTAAACCTTGTTCAAGAAGATGGATGAAGAAGGACAAGCAGAAATCCGTAGAAATCTCCTTAGATTTCTTCGCCTTGACAAAGGCCACCCATTTCTTCCAGGAAGACTCATACTGTCTTCTTGTTGACTTTGACTTGTATTCTTCTACGAAGTTAATACTGTCCCTAGAAATCCCAAACCGTTTCATGCCCGCTAGGGCGAGAAAATCATGAGAAGAAGGTTTTGGGTTTTCTCTGATGAAACTGAGACAGTCAATTTCTGCACTTGCTGAGTCAGAACTGGGTCCGGCAACGGGATCAGCTTCAGGCGTAGTTCCGTTATCAAATGGAACCAAACACTGTTGGGCCACTTGTGGGCCACTATTGCTGCTATCCCTCGAAAGAATCTCTGTTTGTCGAGGACTTTCAGCAGAAGGTTGGTTGGAGGGAACAGGTAGATCTTGGACCACCTGTTCCAATCTATGGACATTATGCCTGTCGCTTCCGCTAGAGGATCCTCGTACCGGGCTACGTACCGGGGTAGCTTCTTGTTGTCGCTCGTTGCGAAAAGATCTATCTGCAGTCCTGGGACTTTGCGTAATATGAAGGAGAATGATTTTGCTTCTAGGGACCATTCTGACTCTATCGGGTTGACCCTGGATAGAGCGTCCGCTGTCACATTACGGAACCCTTGAAGGTGGACTGCTGACAAGTGCCATCTCTTCTTCTTTGCTAGACGGAGGATGGCCAGTATCACTTGATTTATGTTAGGCGATCTCGAGCCTTGTCGATTTAGGCATCTCATTACAACTTCGCTGTCTAGAACCAGACCGATGTGGATTGAGCAGTGAAGTTCCAGTTTCTTCAGAGAGAGAAGAACCGCCATGGCTTCCAGAAAATTGATGTGGAAGGTCTTGAAGAGGGGAGACCAGGTTCCCTGGACTCTCCGATGATGAGAGTGACCTCCCCACCCTTCTTTAGAGGCGTCTGTGTGAACGGTGACCGTCGGTGGAGGTGGTTTCAGAGGTTCCTTGCTCTTCAGGTTCTTGGCTTTCGACCATGGTTTGAGTAGTGATTGCAGACGATTTGGAATCGGTCTTTGTAGATATCTTCGAGCGTTTGATGCGTAGTTTCTTCAAACTCCTGATGCTTCTTTTAATTGAGCTTTCAATATTGGATCTGTCACTGAGGCAAACTGGAGGAACCCCAACACTCTCTCCTGTTGCCTTCTTGATATCCTGTCGGATTGAAGAAGTCTTTTGACAGATCCTGCTATCTCTTTCCTCTTCTTTGATGGAATGAAAAGGCAGTGTGACTGTAAATCCCAGTGGACGCCGAGCCACTGGAACTTTTGAGCTGGAGATAGACGAGACTTTTCCAAGTTGATTTTGAATCCTAAGTGTTCCAGGAACTGGATCACTTGTTTGGAGGCTTGCCTGCACTCTTCCTCGGATGCTGCCTACACCAGCCAGTCGTCCAGGTAGGCTACTACCTGGATCCCCTTTAGGCGTAGTTGATGAAGGACTGCATTCGCAAGCTTTGTGAATACCCTTGGGGCTATGTTTAGACCGAAGGGCATGGCTCTGAAAACGTTCATTCTTTTCTGTAGTTTGAACCCTAGGTAGGGGGAAACTTAACGGTTGATTGGAACATGCCAGTACGCATCCGTCATGTCTGTGAAGACTGTGTATGTCCGTTTGGGCAAAAGGGTCCTTATGTGTTGAAGTGTCAGCATTCTGAATTTGTGGTTCACAGTGAACTTGTTGAGTGGTGATAAATCCAGAATGACTCTGAGCTTTTCCGAATCCTTCTACGGAACACAAAATAGCCTTCCTTGGAATCTGATGGACTTTGCCTTCTGTATAACTCTTTTGTTCAGGAGTTCCTGAACATATTCTTTCAGAATGGGGGTTGAGTGCTGGAAGAATTGAGGAAACTTATGTGGAGTTGAGCTCCAACTCCACCCTAGTCCGTTCTTGATTAGGCTGTGGGCCCAGGGATCCAAGGTCCAACTATCCCGGAAGAGGAGGAGTCTCCCTCCTATCGGTAGCATCTCACTTGGAGTGCTGGTTGGAGGACTTGCCTCCTTACCCACGTCCACCTTTGTTTCCCTTACCTCTGAAGGGGCGTCTAGAGGACCCTCGAAAGGAACCTCGAGACTTTGGCCTAAAAGTCGTCGGTTGGCTTTCAAAGACTGGGGTGAACACCGGCGATTGGGTCGTCAGCGTTTGGGGGCACCAGTTGGAAGGCGGTGGTTGGATGTGCCACCGTCTGGGGCACCGTGGCCACGGGAAGCTGTTGCTGTTTTCTAGGCCGAGAGGGCACTGTTGGTCTTTTTGATTTATTCTTCGGCTTGGGACCCTCGTCAGCGGAAGATTTTCTTTTTGAGGACAACCCCACTTGGAGAGGAGATTCCTGTTCTCCATAGCAGCTTTTTCCACGACCTCTTTGACCACTTTGCTTTGGAAGAGGTCTTTTCCCCAGATATTGGAGGCTATGAGCTTCATTGGTTTGTGTCTCACCGCAGCCAAGGCGAACACAAACTCTCTATAAGTCCTTCGGGCTTCGATAAAGTTGTACAAGTCCTTGATGACTGTCGCCAAATGAGATTTGGTAAAGACCATGTACATATCTGGGGTGTCCGGGATGCTTGCCATAGTCTCTAAGCCAGTCTGCAGAGACATGGAAGCAGCAAGACTTTCTTTAGTCTCTTGTTCCTTGCGCAGGAGAGACTCTGACAGCTTCGGGAGGTTTTCGCATAACTTTCGTCCAGCAAGC
>NW_027169504.1:0-20000 GCF_036898095.1 Palaemon carinicauda
CATCCTATTTCTAAGAAGTTGCTAGCTCCAACTAGACTATAAGATATCATCATCATCATCATCTCCTACACCTATTAACGCAAAGGGCCTCAGTTAGCTTTCGCCAGTTGTCTCCATCTTGAACTTTTAAAGCAATAGTTGTTCATTCATCATCTGCTTCACACATCATAGTCCTCAGCCATGTAGACCTGGGTCTCCCAAATCTTCTAGGGCATGGTGGAGCCCAGTTAAAAGTTAGCATATTCCGTTCTTACCATATCTGTCTTCCTTCTATTTAGCTTGAGCCTAACCTCATGTGATGTTCCATGCATTCTGGTGAGCAAGATTTGCAAGTCCTGTGGCGTTTTGATAATGACAGCGTCATCAGCATACTCTAAGTCCGTTAATTTTCTGTCACCAATCCAGCCACTCTAGTTCTTAATAATTTTATATCTATATAAAGGGAAGCAAAAGCAGGAAAAACAGAGGATAGATATATAGTTCAATCCATGAACTTTTAATGTATTTTGACCTTAGGTCATGTCAATTTTAGTTTCTTCAAAACAGCTGGAGATATGAAGAGAATATTTGAAAATTCAGACAGTTTGCTCATGTGGCCACACTTTGAGATATCATATTACTTTCTCTCTGTTCCACTCTTTATATATATATATATATATATATATATATATATATATAATATATATATATATATATTTATATATATATATATATATATATATGTATATATATATAAAGCAACAAATGCAGCCTTTTCTTGTCCAGTTCAGGACAAAGGCCTCAAAAATATCTTTATCCATATCTGGTCTATAGCCAGTTTCCTGGCTGATGGTGGGAGATCATCTGATCACTCACAGCAAACCAACCTATTATGGGTGGCTCTGAATAGTATAGCTTTACACAAAAACTTTCCCCCCGTTAAGGTATATATATATATATATATATATATATATATATAATATATATATATATATATATATATATATATATAAGTAGTATGGAGACAGGAGCAATTACTCAAGCATAAAACATTTTGGAGTAGGGAGACGCGTTCTGTTTTTTCATTCATTTATTTGCGCCGACGTTTTCGTATCACCTTGATACATTTTCCAGGCTGAAAACGATTACAAATCAATTGTGTATAAGTAAAAAGATACACACACAACGTTTACCACAACACCAAAATTAAAAAGCTTTTTAATAAATTAAGAATAAAAACAGAGTAAAAACAGAAACACAGAACAAACAGTGAAAGGGCTTGGAGCGAATATAGAGAAACAAATTAATTCAATAATAATTATAATAATAATAATAGAAAAAATATATAATAATAATGATAATAATAATAATAATAGTAATAGAACGAACAAGACACCTACCCACAGCGGTAGCGTAAGGAGAACTGACATGAAAAATTGTTATGGAAGGGAGTGTAAACAAAACAACAGGTAATTAGGCAATAAACAATTGGGTGGAAGACGACTGGTGGTTAAGAGAAGGTACAGTTAGCTTAATCATTATTGATTCAAGGGTGGTTAGTTCATCTATATGTCGGGTTCTTCCTATTATATTAAAATGACTGGTATCTATGTGTGTTTTGCAACTTTTACTGTGATTTCTTATGTTTGATTGTTCTGGATTTGATAGTCGACAACCCGTTCTATAGCTAATTCCCTGATGAGAGGAAACTCGGACTTTTAGCAGCCTCCTGGTGCAACCGATGTAAGTGCCGAGATCACATCTGGGACAATTATACTTATAAACGACACCGGAGGCAAACAGGGGGCTGATCTTATCCTTGACTTGGAAGAGTGAGCCGATAGTTCGGGGGTTTATGGGGAATTAGTTTTAAATTAAGGGCAGGCAATTGTTCACTGAATAGGTTAATGCATTTTTTCCTAAATTTATTATTATGGAGAAAGGGAAATCTAGCAAACATACGGAGCTTGGGGACATTGTGGACTATTGGGGTTGGATTGAATTTCAGATTAAGTAGCTTATTAAGGGATCTATGAAAAATTGCTGGAGGGAAATAATTATCCTTAAAGTAATCAGCAAGGAAAGTCACTTCAGTATGAAAGGTAGACCAGCTTGATGTCAGATTAATGGCTCTATGGAGGAGAGTTGACACGGAATTCAGTTTAAAGTTAAAAAAAACATGAGCTATAAAAATTGGTCCCCAGGCCAGTAAAGGTGCTCTTTCTATAAATACCAGTATGAAAGCCAGACTCGTCCTTGGATATCCTCACATCAAGGAACGGAAGTGAATTCTGTGTCTCTGCTTCAACCGTAAATCTAATGTTATGGTGTTGGTTGTTTAAAAACTCAAGAAAGGTATCAACATGGTAATTACATCTGAACAATGCGAAAGTGTCATCTATGTAGCGTCTATAAAAGAGTGGGCGGAAATTAGGTGGGCATACATCTAAAGCTCGCTCCTCCAGGGAGCACATAAATATGTTTGCAAAAGTAGGACCGAGAGGGCTTCCCATGGCCATCCCCTCAGTCTGCTTAAAAACCGTATTATTAAAAACAAAGGGCGTATCCAGCACGGCTAATTCTAAAAGCAACTTGAATTGAGTTCTATTAAAATTGTTGAACAAGCAATCGTCAGTGGGAAATAGCCTGTCTAAAATGATGTTGATAGTCTCGACAACGGGAACATTGGTAAACATTAATAAACTCGGCCTCCTTTAAAGATGACATTATCACACAGGACTCAGATCTGTACATGGCGAGCTTTGACGTGGAATCTCTGTTTACCAATGTTCCCGTTGTCGAGACTATCAACATCATTTTAGACAGGCTATTTCCCACTGACGATTGCTTGTTCAACAATTTTAATAGAACTCAATTCAAGTTGCTTTTAGAATTAGCCGTGCTGGATACGCCCTTTGTTTTTAATAATACGGTTTTTAAGCAGACTGAGGGGATGGCCATGGGAAGCCCTCTCGGTCCTACTTTTGCAAACATATTTATGTGCTCCCTGGAGGAGCGAGCTTTAGATGTATGCCCACCTAATTTCCGCCCACTCTTTTATAGACGCTACATAGATGACACTTTCGCATTGTTCAGATGTAATTACCATGTTGATACCTTTCTTGAGTTTTTAAACAACCAACACCATAACATTAGATTTACGGTTGAAGCAGAGACACAGAATTCACTTCCGTTCCTTGATGTGAGGATATCCAAGGACGAGTCTGGCTTTCATACTGGTATTTATAGAAAGAGCACCTTTACTGGCCTGGGGACCAATTTTTATAGCTCATGTTTTTTTAACTTTAAACTGAATTCCGTGTCAACTCTCCTCCATAGAGCCATTAATCTGACATCAAGCTGGTCTACCTTTCATACTGAAGTGACTTTCCTTGCTGATTACTTTAAGGATAATTATTTCCCTCCAGCAATTTTTCATAGATCCCTTAATAAGCTACTTAATCTGAAATTCAATCCAACCCCAATAGTCCACAATGTCCCCAAGCTCCGTATGTTTGCTAGATTTCCCTTTCTCCATAATAATAAATTTAGGAAAAAATGCATTAACCTATTCAGTGAACAATTGCCTGCCCTTAATTTAAAACTAATTCCCATAAACCCCCGAACTATCGGCTCACTCTTCCAAGTCAAGGATAAGATCAGCCCCCTGTTTGCCTCCGGTGTCGTTTATAAGTATAATTGTCCCAGATGTGATCTCGGCACTTACATCGGTTGCACCAGGAGGCTGCTAAAAGTCCGAGTTTCCTCTCATCAGGGAATTAGCTATAGAACGGGTTGTCGACTATCAAATCCAGAACAATCAAACATAAGAAATCACAGTAAAAGTTGCAAAACACACATAGATACCAGTCATTTTAATATAATAGGAAGAACCCGACATATAGATGAACTAACCACCCTTGAATCAATAATGATTAAGCTAACTGTACCTTCTCTTAACCACCAGTCGTCTTCCACCCAATTGTTTATTGCCTAATTACCTGTTGTTTTGTTTACACTCCCTTCCATAACAATTTTTCATGTCAGTTCTCCTTACGCTACCGCTGTGGGTAGGTGTCTTGTTCGTTCTATTACTATTATTATTATTATTATCATTATTATTATATATTTTTCTATTATTATTATTATAATTATTATTGAATTAATTTGTTTCTCTATATTCGCTCCAAGCCCTTTCACTGTTGTTCTGTGTTTCTGTTTTTACTCTGTTTTTATTCTTAATTTATTAAAAAGCTTTTTAATTTTGGTGTTGGTAAACGTTGTGTGTATCTTTTTACTTATACACAATTGATTTGTAATCGTTTCAGCCTGGAAAATGTATCAAGGTGATACGAAACGTCGGCGCAAATAAATGAATGAAAAAACAGAACGCGTCTCCCTACTCCAAAATGTTTATATATATATATATATATATATGCATATACATACTCATACATGCATGTATTGAGACCCACACACACACACACACACATATATATATATATATATATATCTATCTAAATACATGCATGTATGAGTATGTATATGCATATATATATATATATATATATATCAGTACATGCATGTATGAGTATGTATATGCATACATTATATATATATATATATATATATATATATATATATATATATATATATATATATGCACATGTATATATATATATATATGCACATGTATATATTTATTTACAAAATCCAAAAAGCCAAACGTTTTTAATAAAATAGAAACAAATTTCCCAAATGACTCAAAACTCATATAAACAATTGAAATTTTCCCATTCATGTCTCTCTATGACAGAATTAGAACCACAAAAATAACTATATTATAATTACTTACTAAGCTACAATCCCAATTGAAAAAGCAGGATGCTATTATCCCAGAGGCCCAAACTAGGAAATTAGCCCAGTTAGGAAAGGAAACTAGGAAAAATAAAATATTTTAAGAACAGTAACATCAATAAAATAAATATTTCCTATATAAACTATGAAAAAAAATTATGAAAACAAGAGGAAGAGAAATTAGATAGAATAGTGTGCCCGAGTGTACCCTCAATCAAGGTACAAGCTTTATCAATCCCATACATAAATTGTTTGCGTATAGCTATTCAAAGCTGTATTTGCGTATCACATTTCAAAAAACAATTTTTTTGTTGTATACATTTTTGATTTGGCGTATCACTTTCACTGTAGTTGTATCAATGGAGCCAGGTACGCTTTGAATTAACAATGACACCAGAATTCATTTTTAGCCTCCGTGTGCTGGATGCATATTGGCAGCAGGTGGTTGAAATTTGCATAGGTGATTGTAAGGGAAGTGGAGACTTTTTATTTCATTTGGGAAATGTCTGATTATTGGTCTTTAATATGATGTGAAATGAAGCATTATTTTAAAGGCTGACGTAAAATCTTATTATAGTTTATATTTGAAAGATCAAATTTTTTAACCAGACTGACATAAGTCTCTAATTATAGTTTATATATTATTGATCTATTTTAATGTTACTGTTCTTAAAATGCATTTTTGTTCGTTACTTCTCTTTTAGTTTACTTATTTCTTTATTTCCTTTCCTCACTGAGCTGTTTTTCCCTGTTGGAGCTCTGGGGCTTTTAGTATCTTGCTTTTCCAGCTAAGCATGTAGCTTGGCTAGCAATATATATATATACAGTGGAACCTCTACACACGAACGTATCTACATCCGAATTTTCCAACATCCGAAGTAAAATTCGAGCAAATTTCTTACTCTACACCCGAACTTTATTTCGACACACGAAGTAAGCAATTTTCGTTGTACGGTTGTATCCGAATTTATCGACACGCGAAGTACAATTCGAACACGTTCCGACTCTACACCCGAATGTTTTTTTTGACACCCGAAGTAAACAATACTCGTACGCGTAGTCGGTGCTCATAGCGCCTGAAGTGTTTTTTATTTCCGCCGATAGAAGGCAGCACATCGACCTCGGAGGGACGCTCAATTAGCGGGTCTTGGGTCAGTCCTCTGTTCTCGTCGGCTTCTTGCGGTTGTGCTCTGTGCGTTCTGCTATTAACTCTGTTTTAATCGTGATTTTTTACGTGCATCCTTTAACGGTAATTTACGTAAAGTATGGGTCCTAAAAGGCTTAGTTTTGCCAGCGGTAGTGGTAGTGGTGAGAAAAGGAAGAAGGAAATGCTTTCTCTAGAAATTAAGCAGGAAATTATTGAAAAACATGAGCGTGGCGTCCGCGTGAGTGAACTTGCTAAACAGTATGGCCGTAATATGTCGACGATCTCGACAATCCTTAAACAGAAGGAAGCTATTAAAGCAGTGAAACCTTCTAAGGGGATCACTATAATTTCCAAACGCCGTACCCCTATCATAGAAGAGATGGAACGACTTCTACTAGTGTGGATTAAGAATAGAGAGATCATTAGCGACACCATCACCGAGACCGTTATCTGCGAGAAGGCGCACGCCATCTTTACGGACTTGAAGGAGGAGAGCTCTGGGGGTGATGCTGGGGAGAGTTCAACCGAGCCTTCCTCAGATGATTTCAAGGCATCTCGTGGCTGGTTCGAGAAATTTAAGAAACGGTCCGGGATTCAGAAGAAAAATATATTCAAATTATGTTATATGGAAAGAATTAATCTTCAGATCACTCTCTAAATCCTATTTATTTTGTGTAGCTGAAGAAAAATCACACGTGATGTGTTTCTAAGAAATAAAGTAGTAATAAAAATATCTCATTTTCAATAGTACATAACTTGTGTATAGTTAGAGACATTGTCAATGCTAAGATCTAAATAACGAGCAGTCACTATCACTGACCAAATCCACTGCCAGGAGAGGCTTAAAGAAAGTTTGTCAAAAGGGATGAGTCTGCGAGGCATACACGTAGCTTGTGGGTTTGTGAATGCTTGTTCTAGTGGTACATGAAAGTATTTTAGGTAAAGAGAGAGAGAGAGAGAGAGAGAGAGAGAGAGAGAGAGAGAGAGAGAGAGAGAGAGAGAGAGAGAGAGGAGAGAGAGGAGAAATTTGAGATTGAAAGTAGGAAGAAATTAAATTTGCATTGAAATAAAAGAATAGATTTTCTGGAGAGAGAGAGAGAGAGAGAGAGAGAGAGAGAGAGAGAGAGAGAGAGAGAGAGAGAGAGAGAGAGAGAGAGAGAGGAAAAAAACATAAGAGAAAAATAATTTACAAGTCAAGACGAATTCTGACCACGATAATTAGTATGGAATTATCTTTAACATTTTACATTATTTCTTATCTTTTAGAATTCCGAATTCTAAATATATTTCTCTCTTAATTCGTACCCATAAAATTTCTTACGCTTAACTAGTTAGTCCACATTTTTAGATATACCATGGATGGGAGATTCACATTTTTTTTTTTACTAAATCTTAAAACAATGAATGAAAAAAATATATTAAACCGAAATGTTTCTTTCCCGGACAATTCTCTCTTCATTTAATCAGTGATATTTTTCATTTTATGAATGATTTGGCTTGAGGTGCTGTTTTTCATATTTGACGGACATGTTAATTCCCATTTTTCATTCCTTCGCTTGAGGAGAAGATGTTCAATGCATTTTTCAGAAGGAGAGGAAGGAAAGGATCGTATATATATATATATATATATATATATATACATATATATACATATATACCCTCTTAATGAGAGAATGCCTTGATGAAGTCATTGAGCTTCAGCACGGCATTTCATTCCCGTGCTGAATCTTGGTGACGGGCAAGAGGGCTCTCGAACTTCGGGAAATTGCTCCCCCAGTTCGAATCTAAATTTCTCTCTTTCATCTTTTTCTTCTGCTTAATATTACTTCGACCTTCTCCTAATTTTATCAAATTTCCTTTCTTTCATCTTGCTGTCCTATCTCTATGATTATTATTTTTCTTAGTTATATATATATATGTAGATGTATGCATATATATATTTATTTATTTTATTTGTTCATTTATTTTTTTATCTATTTTTTTTCTATTTTATTTAAATGGCGTGGATATTTCCACATTCGTTATTACTGCCTGCTTAGATGAATGGGAGAAGGGATCACGGTTGGGAGGTATTCGCATTCAAAGCTATATATGAGAGTATTGGATGATCTCAGCCATCCCAAAGATGGTTTGGACCTTTTTGGCGGAACTACTCTCAAGGTTTGGGTCATCGGAATCCAGGGGGATCCAATCCTTGAGGTGGGACTCTTGGCTTTTGGCCGGAAGCCCATCATTACAGATATGGGGAGGATGATTCCATATTACTTTGGTCTCAGTCCTAACAGGCGGGTTTAGCTTACACCTGTGCCTCTATATCTGTTTTGATGCTATCCTTCGGGTAGGGTATGGAGTGGACCATCGGGGAAATATACTCTCATTGTGCCGATAGTGGCGAATGCAAATTTCCTTTCCAACGTATGATACTTTCTTATAATTCTCAAGCAGGTACCCCAACAAAACAACAAAAAACCTGAAAATCCCTCCCTTAAATATGGACCCTTCAAATACTGACTCCCCATCCCCTGGATTTGCTGACTCCCCCCCGGCACTGTTGACGACTTCTGCTACTGAAATTAAGGAAAACTCTGTTGACGACCTTCGAACTAAAAAGGACCACTCTACTGATGTTAAAAAATCTAGCAATTTGGGTAACACAGGGAAACTACGATTCCTTCATGTTTCCCAAATCCCATTAGAGACAAATTATGATGATATATATAGAGCATTTGAGTGCTATGGATTGATAAAGGAAATACGGATGCGACTTGGAGATGAAAAATGGGACTCTTGGATATCTTTTGAAAGTCATGATGAAGCGTTTAATGCCATAAGTAATATTAGTAGTATCAAAATTAACGAATTGAACATCATGGGAGCTCTTTGTGATAAGGTCCCAAAGGAATTGGATGTGTACAAACCTGCTGATTGGTTTGAAAAAGATAGAAATGTACCCATGCCTTCACAGAGAAAACCCAAACCACCTATGTGGCTCTTAGCTGAACCTAAAGGGATAATAGGGAATTATTTTAAGATATGTAAGTTTATCCAAAAAAAAGTAGGAACCATAGCACCTGGAGATATATCTCGTTTTGGGAAGAACAGTTATCTCATCCATGCCAAATCTTCGACTCAGTCTGCAATACTGTCTAACTTACAGACAGGCAGTGATGAAATTACATTGGAAATGAAACCTCATCTAAATTTTAGTTATGGAAGGGGAGTGGTCTTTAATAAGGACCTATACGAATTTACAGAGGAGGAGATACTTTCTATGTGTCCATTAAATGTATGGAAAGTGCATAAGGTTCCTGGAACTTCAATGATTATACTTACTTTCCAGGATGCTGATGTACCTTTCCATATTTTTATTGAAAATGAAAGGATTAAAGTTCGACCTTTCAAACAAAAGCCCCTGCAATGTTTTAATTGTTTTAAATTTGGACACCCATCCAAAGTTTGCAAAAATGGAAAAATGTGTGGTATTTGCTCCAAAACTTATCATGGAGAATGTACACTTGAGGCCAGGTGTTCAAATTGCAATTTGAATCATAAATCAACTGATAGGATATGCGAACTTTATAAGTTGGAGGAAGCTGCCCTAAACAAATCAAGTTTAGAACACATAAGTGTGGGACATGCAAAAAGAATGTTGAATAAATCAACCAGCTATGCAAAGGCCTTAAAATCAAAGGTAAATTTACCACAGGAGACAGCAACCCCACCTAGCACTGCCAGTAATTCTAAGAAAAGAAATACAACCTCTGATGATAAAGTACTGCATTACAAAGTAATCGTATTGCCTTCTGAGGCTTTGCCACAGCGTATTAAAAATGGGTCATTGCCCATTTCTGTACAGCCTTCGTCCCCCATTACTAACATTAGTACTAACCTCTCCCAGGCCATGTCCTTGCCTGATTTGATGGAGATGCCACCTGACACTAAGTTACCAGGTGCACCTGTATTGGGGAAGGTGCAAAAACCTGGTAGCTCAAAACCTACTAATCGGAAAAGAGAGAGACCTCCATCTCTCTCACCCCCTTCCATAAGAAATATCAAAATTACGACGTCAAATAAATATGATGATTTGTCTGTTGATATTTCTGATCTGGAAGTCAATTTAAATAAATCGGAAATTCAAGTGGAGGTCCACCAACCTCCTCAACAATCGGATCAAAAAGACAAAAAGAAAATCATAAATTCTAAACCCAATCTATCAAGACCTTCTTTAATAAAACCACCTAAAAATAGTGTTAGATCAAAAACTGCTAATGGGAAGACTCCATCCAAGGGGTCTACCAAATTATAAACCATAGTTTTTTCCTCCATTTTGCAATGGAATTGTCAGGGTTTAAGGGCCAAATATGAAGAACTTAAGCTCCTTATTCATGAGCATTCCCCCATAATTATTTGTCTACAGGAGAGCAAACTTGATCATAATACCCCATGTCCTCGCGAATACATTAGTTATAGGACACCATATGATCACCAAGTGGGGAGCCATGGCGGAAGTCTCATATACGTTCGTCGAGATGTTCCCCAAGTTTCTCTGTCTATTCGTACACCTCTGCAGGCAGTGGTTGTACAGATCGACATAGGGCGAAAATATACAATTTGTTCTCTGTACTTGCCTCCAAATGATAACATTTTGTATGACAACTTAGTGGAGGTGATTCAACAACTCCCTCAACCTTTTCTTTTACTTGGAGATTTGAATGGTAGACATCCTTTGTGGGGTGATGTTTTAGCAAACACGAGGGGAAATATCATATCATCAATTGTGGAAAAGGAAGATGTGGGACTCCTTAATACAGGAGAGCCCACACACTTTCATGTCCAGACAGGTACCTTGTCATGTATTGACCTAGCAATCGTAAGCTCTAATTGCCTAATAGACTTCGATTGGAGAACATTAGATGATTGGCATACTAGTGATCACGCACCAATCATTATAAACACCAACAATGGTCCACCTTTACAGGGATCGCCACGATGGAATCTTGACAAGGCGGACTGGGGTAAATTTCGTGAGCTAAGCGAAATTGAGGGGGATGCAGGACAAGTTGAAAATATCGATGATGCCATAGACTTACTGAATGGAACTCTCCATACAGCAGGAGTCAATTCAATTCCAAAAACAACAGGGTTATTCAAACGACGACCAGTCCCGTGGTGGTCTTCAGAACTAACTGCCCTGCACAGAGCCACAAGAAGATCTTTAACACGATTGCGTAGACGCAGAACTGATGAGAATTTAATTATGTACAAGAAATGTAGAGCACAGTTCCGTCGTGCCATGAAAGAAGCAAGGCGCCAGTCATGGATGTCTTTTGTTTCCTCCATTAACAGTAGAACACCACCATCTTCTGTGTGGAGGAAAGTAAAAAAGATAGCTGGCAAATTCACCCCCAACCCACCACCAGTGTTGAAGGTGAATGGCCAGTATGTAACTGAAGCAAAGGAAGTTAGCAATGCCCTGGCTAATCATTTTTCAAATGTATCCAGCAAGTGTGAAGGAGCCCCTGGTCACCAGTATAGGAGCGCTGAAGAAAAGAAAATTTTAAATTTTGCAACAAGAAGGGAAGAGTCGTATAATTCTCCTTTCACTGAAAGAGAATTTGATTCCGCACTTGCTCATTGCAACGATACAGCCCCTGGACCCGATGGAATTCCATATGCAATGATTAAACATGTACATTTTAATACAAAGCTATTTATTTTAAGTATTATTAATAGAATATGGCATGATCATAGTTACCCAAGTGTTTGGGAACTAGCCATTATTTTAGCCTTTTTAAAACCCGGTAAAGACAAGTTTTTAGCAGCAAACTATCGTCCTATTGCATTGACATCTTGTTTATGTAAAATCATGGAGAAGATGGTCAATGCAAGGCTGATATGGTACCTTGAAAAGAAAGGTATTTTATCACCGATTCAATGTGGATTCCGAAAAATGCACTCAACGACTGATGTGTTGATACGACTAGAGTCTTCTATTTGTGAAGCCTTTGCTTCCAAACAGCACCATGTTACAGTATTTTTTGACCTTGAAAAGGCATATGATACCACATGGAGATATGGTATACTTAAAACCATTCATGAATTGGGATTGAGAGGAGAGCTGCCACTATTTATTCAGTCATTTCTTTCACGTAGAGTTTTTCAAGTGAGAGTTGGGGAAACACTATCTGAGAGTAAGTGCCAGGAAGAAGGAGTTCCTCAGGGTAGTGTGCTGAGTGTAACCCTTTTTGCACTAGCAATTAATGGGATATCCAAAGCCATTCCCCAGGATGTTCTCTCAACATTATTTGTGGATGATCTCTCAATATCATTTGCTGGCACTAGAATGGCAATGGTTGAGAGAAAAATCCAACACTCTATTGATAAAATTATCCAGTGGGCTGACATGAATGGATTTAAGTTCTCGACAAGTAAAACTACCGTTGTCCATTTTTGTCGTATCTGGGGAGTACATCCAGACCCGGATATATACATTAAAGGTCAACGGATACCATGTGCAAGAGAAGCTAAATTTTTAGGTTTGATATTTGATTGTAGGCTGACATGGGTTTCTCACTTAAAAGCATTAAAAGCTAAATGTGTTGAAGCTCTGAATATCTTAAAAGTATTGTCCCATACATCGTGGGGGGCAGACCGCAATACTATTTTAAAATTATACAAGGCCTTGATTTTTTCCAAAATTAGTTATGGTTTTGAGGTATATTCTTCAGCCACCCCAAGCCGGTTAAAAATATTAGACTCGATACATCATGCAGGTATTAGATTGTCTACTGGAGCTTTTAAAACCTCGCCTATCCCAAGTCTCCTTGTTGATGCTGGAGAGTTACCTCTAGACCTATACCGAATGTCTTCCATTCTTCGGTATTGGTTTAGATTGCAAAGACTCCCTAACTCTCTCGCCTTTCAGACTGCAAGCCTTGTAAGACACGCATCATACTTTGAGTTGCACCCAAAATCTCCTCAACCTTATGGCTTTCGGGTGAAACGATTATTAAATAGTCTGGATTTAATTAGAAATAAGGTACTTCCATTCAAGGTATCACCAACGCCTCCATGGAAGTTACCAGAGATATCTTTTTGTAAATATTTTATTGGAGATAAGAAGAATATGTCAGACCTAGAAGCCAGGTCTCTTTTTAATGAACATGTTAGAGAACATAGAGGATCAACTTTTATCTATACTGATGGCTCCAAATCTGATGCTGGCGTTGGATTTGGAGTACATAGTAATGGTTTTAATTGTAGAGGTGCACTTCCTCTGACCGCTTCCATATTTACTGCCGAACTGTATGGCATATTAACCGCTATTGAGAAAATAGCGTTGGAGAAGGAGGGTAATTTTACAATTTTTAGTGATGCAAGGAGTGTCCTTCAAGCTATGGAAGTTTTTAATTCTAATAACCCTTTAGTTTTAAAGATTTTAGAATGGCTTTTCATAATTGGACGGAGAGGTATAACAGTTCAATTTTGTTGGGTTCCAGCACATGTAGGTGTGTCTGGGAATGAGAAGGCAGATTCACTGGCTAAGGAGGCTGCATCAGAGTTGCTGCCAAGAAGGTATCCCATTCCCTGTGATGATTTCTTACCTGACATCAAGAAATTGGTTTGCAATAAATGGCAACAGCAATGGGATAGTCAAGATGGCAATAAAATGCGAGAGATAACAAATGACATATCTCCTTGGAGGTATAATATGATGCCCCGAAAATGGGAGACGTCTCTTTGTCGTCTCCGTATTGGTCACACTCGGTTTACACACGAGTTTTTGCTGAAGGGCCAACACCAACCATATTGTGACGACTGTGTAGTACCTCTAACAGTAAGGCATTTGTTGACCGAATGCCCCAATTATAACAACTTGCGGAATAGATATTTGTTTGAGGCTCGAGGTGAGGGTGGCAGGTTCATCCTTGCCAAGATTCTTGGAAATGATGTGTCCTACCATGCAAGTGGCATTTTTAGATTTATTTCAGAAGCAGGTTTTCTGAAAAATATTTAACTTTTATTACATTCAACTTTTATGATTTTAATTGAATACTCTTTTATTTTTTATTTTATTTTATCTTTTATTTTTGTATACATAAATTAAATGTTACCGGCGTCAATGACCTCAGATGTCAGGATGCCTGAAAACTTTGAATCAATCAATCAACTATACATATATATATATGTATATATATATATATATATATATATATATATATATATATTATATATATATCAATATATATATATATATATATATATATATATATATATATATATATATATATATATACATATATATATATATATATATATATATATATATATATATATATATATATATATATATATATATATGTCCTAATTCCTATATATAGATATGTGTTGTACGTCAAGGTAAATGAACTCTATAATCATGAGTTGTTGTAGCAAGATTGCATTTTGATAGCGAGGGCTGTTCAGTTGCCTTTTGGTGTTCGAGTAGACAAGGCTCTCACCTGAGAGGGTAGCTGTGTATGGTGTTCTTACAAACGAACCTTTTGTAATAAATGAAGAAAACCCATATTCTGACGTTCATTATCCGTCTACATGGGACATATTGGTGTCAGGTGTAAAAATACGTCTGTTTGTGTATGCTGTGAGCGAAGTTGTTCTTTGAGCCGGTAAAATGAAAATTCAAGGTACCTAGATATGCAAGAACTAATGTATTAGACACTGCTACTGTGGGAGATGAAAACGGAGGAGTAATGTATAGCGTTGCTGATGAAGAATATAGACTGGAAATTAGAACTCAAGAATTGGAAAATAAGTTAGAAAATTTAGAACAGTTAATGAACTGTAGGACAAAGGCTTCAGCCATATCCTTACTCATGTCTAGGGTTTGGCCAGTTTTCATAATCACGCTGGTCAACGGCGGATTGGTGATAACGAGAAATTTTCGTCTGCTCTCTCACAGCAAGCCAACGTAACATGGGTGGCCCTGAATAGTACAGATGTGTTAATCATACTGATCTGCAAACCTTTTCTTTAAGTTAAGGGGATTTACTGTATATATATATATATATATATATATATATACATATATATATATATATATATATATATATATATATATATATGTATAAATATTATACACACACACATATATATACATATATATATATATATATATACACTGTATATATATACACACACATATATACTGTGTATATATATATATATATATATACATATATATATATATATATATATATATATATATATATATATATATATATACATACATTTATAGATATATATACAGTATATATATATACATATATATATATATATATATATATATATATATATATATATATATATATATACATATATATATATATACACATATATATATTCATATATATATATTGTTACATATACAAATAAACAAATAAATAGATAGACATGGATCTAGGTTGTAAACTCGTATGGTATGGAGATTATGAACCCCAGGGACATACAAGCATATCTCTTTTTCTATCAGTCATTTGAAAACGCAATACGTATATCCAGATGAAATAGCTTTTATGAAGCCAAAAACCTTATTAACGAAGAAAGAGAATAATCCAAAATGAAATAAGAATGGAAAGGCAATGCATAGGCAACCCAGCAACACATAAATGACCGAATCATTTCCTGCTCTTACTCAGGAAAGGCGTCAGATGGATATTCAATTTTGCTTCCCAACCGTGAATGGGAGGATCTAGACGAGGTTCCCCTCCCCGTCGTCCAATCATCAATCTTTCCCGTTTTCTTTATCCGCTGAAGAGATATTCATATTACTTTTCAGACTGGATATTGAATTTGATGTGTCACGGAAATAAAGTCATGAATTAAGTATATTTTAATTTTGTTTTGGCTTTTCGTTTATTGTACCTATATTAATTACAATAACATATCATTAATAGTATTGATAATAATATTGAAAATTATAATAATCATTATACCTAGAATGGTTATTTTCATTATATTTGCTAGTGTACGCACCCTGTCAAAATGACAGAGTACACACACACACACACACACACACACACATATATATATATATATATATATATATATATATATATATATACATATATATATATATATATATATATATATATATATATATATATATATATATATATATTTATATATATATACAGCCAGACTCTTGCCATTCATTATATAGGGGAGATGTATATATACATTATATATATATATATATATATATATATATATATATATATATATATATATATATATAAATAGCCTAGAAAAAAAACAGAATTAACCAGCTCAGAAGAAATCTCGAAATCTCGAAAACTCGAAATATCAAAAATTCTCATCTTTTATCTTTTATCTTTTCAGCCTCGTGTTAAAAGGTCACGTTGTAGGTTTATGCAACTATAATGGTCTTAAACGTTTTATCATTCTCTCTCTCTCTCTCTCTCTCTCTCTCTCTCTCTCTCTCTCTCTCTCTCTCTCTCTCCCCGACGGAAGGTGGCTAGATGTTATAAATAGTTAATGTGGTAGTTTCTTCATATATAGTAGTTAGTTAATGTTATTATTATCATTGTTGTTTTTATCATTATTATTATTATCATTATCATTATTATTATTATTATTATTATTATTATTATTATTATTATTATTGTTATTATTATTCCGGGCGATGAAAGTTAACCTTCCTGGTGCAAAGGAAACAATGGGGTGGTGCGTGAGAGGAGGGGGGAGGGGGGGGGGGGGGGTGGCATGGCATGGGGGGGGGGGGGGTTGAGGGTTGGAGGGTCAGAATTGGGGTGTATTTAGGTTCTGTGTCAGTCTGCCGAGGCTGGAATGCAAGAGGTGCATTTTCTAGTGAGCCTTCATTGGCCCAAAGGAAAGTCGTTCTTTATAGGAATTGACTTCTTTTGTTTAGGGTTTTATTGGATAAGAAATTTAGTCTTTTTCTATAGATGGCAAAATAATTCTTTTTTTATTATCTAGATTTATTTTTTTTACCTCACATAAATTAGGTTAGAAGTTTTTCTTTACTATATATTGCATTTACACTTTAAGTGAAATTACAAGCCTTACATCTTGTGTATAATGTCTTCAATGTTTGGTTGGCTTGAACCCAATCCGAGTCATGTGTCTTATCCTCTCTGTTACAGTTAATGCTAAAAAATTGGACGAAAAGCATAAGTATGTAGAGCTTATATATATATATATATATATATATATATATATATATATATAGGAATACCAACATTTGATGAATTAGTGAGAAAATGTATTGTAAGTTTGTTTCAGAGAGCAAAGAGTTCAAAAAACCACTTAATTTGTGCAATTTTTAACAGTGATAGTTTTAAAAAATCATTAGTTTTTAAAGAGTGGTCTAAACACATTTTCTGTGTTTAGACCTTTTGTTTTACTCCTAATATATTTGTATATAACTATTAATTTTATTGTAATATTTTGTATATGGCTCTACAGCTGAAATAAAGAATTTGAATTTGAATTTGAATTTGAATATATATATATATATATATATATATATATATATATATATATATATATATATATACATTTACATATATATATATATATATATATATATATATATATATATATATATATATATATATATATATAAATATAAATGAAAAGCCATTTTAACTATAGTTCCCTTTAATAACAATATTGCTCCATTACATGGTGGGGTTAGGTTAATGCCATCGTTGCAATAGGTGGTGGACTGTTGACAATACTAAATGGTTTTTGAAACATCCCTACTTTTAAACCTTCAAATCTACTTCCATTCCTTTCCCCGGCATCAATGCCTATTCAGTGTCCTAGAAAACACTCTTATGACGTCAACTGTGCCATAGGCCAACCGCGATCACCCAAATTATGAGATCTGCGTGACGTCAGCTTTGCCACAAACAAACCACATTAAACCATATGATGAAATTATCGCTACGTCAACTGGCCCAAAATCTAATCACGCTCAACCAAACAACGGAATCAGCGTAATGTCAACTGTGCCATAATTGAACGGTGGGCAAGCATATGATGAAATCAGCATGACATCAATTGTCCCACATTCAAACCATGGTCAACCAAATAAAAAAATCAGTGTGATGCCAACTGGGCCACAGCCCAACCGCAAATTCCTCAAATGATGAAATCAGCATAACGTTATCTTTATCACAATCAAACCATGGTCAACCAAATGATGAAAACAGTGTGACTTCCGCTTTGCCACAGTCAAACCATTGTCAATCAAACGCTTAAATTAGTGTGACGTCAACTTTGCCACAATCAAACTATGGTCAACTAATTGATGAAATCAGTGTGATGTCACCTTTGCCTCAGTCAAACCATGCTCAACCAAGCGATGAAATTAGTGTGTCCTCAGCTTTGCCACAGTCAAACCATGATCAACTAATTGATGAAATCAGTGTGATGTCACCTTTACCACAGTCAAACCATGGTCAACCAAGCGATAAAATTAGTGTGACATTTGTGGTCAACCAAGCTATGAAATTAGTGTGACCTCAGCTTTGCCACAGTCGAACCATGGTCAACTGATTGATGAAATCAGTGTGATGTCACCTTTACCACAGTCAAACCATGGTCAACCAAGCGATGAAATTAGTGTGACATCAACTTTGCCACGGTCGAACCATGGTCGACCAAATGATGAAATCAACATTACGTGAACTTTGCCACAGTTGAACCTTGATTAACCAAACGATAAAATCAGCGTGTCATCAACTTTGCGACAGTCAATCCATGGTCGACCAAATGATGAAATCAGCGTGACATCAACTTTGCCACAGTCGAACCATGATCAACGAAACGATAAAATCAGCGAGACATCAACTTTGCCACAGTCGAACCATGGTCAACCAAACAATGAAATTAGTGTGACCTCAGTTTAGCCACAGTCAAAATATGGTCAACCAAATGATGAAATCAGTGTGATGCTACCTTTGCCACAGTCGAACCATGGTCAACCAAATGATGAAATCCGTGTGACGTAAGCTTTGCCACAGTCAAACCCCGGTAAACATATGACGGAGTTATCGCTACGTCAACTGGGCCACAATCAAACGGTGGTCAAGCATATAACGAAATCAGCATGACATCAATCGTCTCACATTCAATCCATGGTCAACCAAAGGACAAAATCAGTGTGACTCCAACGGTGCCACCATCGAATCCCAGTCAGCCAAATAATGAAATCAGCATGACATCAACGATGCTACGGTCGAACGACGACTAACCAAATGTAGAAATCAGTGCGGCGTCAACTGTTCCACAGTCAGACTGTGGTCAACCAAATGACGAAATCATCGTGACCCCAGCTTTGCTTCAGTCCAACCACGGTTACCAAATGATGAAATCATCGTGACGTCACATTTGCCATAGTCAAATATTGTCACCGAAACGATGAAATTTGTGTGACCTCAGCTTTGCCACAGTCGAACCACGGTCAACCAAATGATGAAATCACTGTGACGTGAATTATGCCACCATCGAATCACAATCAGCCAAATGGTGAAATAAGCGTGACATCAACTAGGCCACGGTCGAGACGCGTTTAACCAAATGACGAAATGCCATTGCGATATGTTCATGCGACAGAGAATAACAGGGTAATTATAACTTTGTAATGAGCAATAACATTGCTGAGGCAAACATCATTGATATGCGCGCTTTCAAAAGTTGTTTGGCCGGACGATTGCCAAAGCGGAAAGGGAAATTATTTTTTTTAGACTCGTATTCTATTTTCTATATTCTAACCTTATTTTGTCAGTTTGTGAGGTATTCTTTATCTATTAATGGTAGTGATAAGGGTGTCAATCTGCATTTCTATTAATCTGTTTATTCATATATCTTAAGAGCATGCGTTTCTATATATTTATTTTTATATTAAGTTATCACAGAGGCCTCTATCTGTCTATCTATCTATCTATCTATCTATTGAGATCTGAATATC
>NW_027169504.1:25000-27500 GCF_036898095.1 Palaemon carinicauda
ATGAAAATTTATGGAGAGAGAGAGAGAGAGAGAGAGAGAGAGAGAGAGAGAGAGAGAGAGAGATTTTCGCTCCTCTGATTTTGCCTCTTACCAAAAACAACCTGATAGAGAGAGAGAGAGAGAGAGAGAGAGAGAGAGAGAGAGAGAGAGAGAGAGAGAGAGAGAGAGAGAGAGAGAAAGAAAGAGAGAGAGAGAGTGCGGCCTGGTCTGTTCATTAGCACCAACCATATCATCCAATAGAAGAAGAAGAAGAAGAAGAAGAGGAGAGAGAGAGAGAGAGAGAGAGAGAGAGAGAGAGAGAGAGAGAGAGAGAGAGAGAGAGAGAGAGATTGAGAGAATCTCCTTTCTTACATCTCTCGTACTGTCAAAGACTTTGAGAAAAAGACCAAATCATTTTGAAGTCATTTTACTCCGAGATTTAAGACGCTGTTTCTTAAAAGAAGAATATATATTTTTTGACTTTTAATCTTCGAAAGGGAGAAATATACTTATCTATTTTTTCTTTTTTGTTTTTCAATTCATATTTTTTTTTTTAGATAAAGGTTGGGGAAAGAGTTATGATGTATACAGTATATGGTATATGTGTTATTATTATTATTATTATTATTATTATTATTATTATTATTATTATTACTATTATTGATGTTGTTGTCGTTGTTGTTGTAGTTATTATTATTATTATTAATATATTATTATTATTATCATTATTATTATTATTATTATTATTATTGTTGTTGTTGTTGTTGTTGTGGTTGATTTTATGATTATAATTGTTTTTGTTGTTGATTTTATTATTATTATTATTATTATTTTTATTTTTATTATTATTATTATTATTATTATTATTATTATTAATAAGCAAAACATTGATGGTAATACATGAAGAATTCTACCAATACTTTTTTATTGAGTAGAATTTTAGATTTATTCACATGAGTCATTTAGTGCATTTCCCCCAATTCCATGAAAGAAAATAAGAAGCAGAATTAGGAACAGTACATCAATATATACGTAGTAAAACACAAATTGAAAAAAGATTTCCCCAAAACGTTTGGAAGTCTGAAATAAACAGAAGCAAATAATCTTTTTCTTATCCGTCTGTCGCCGTCATGAAAAACCCACAAAAGGGTCTGTAAACCAAATGCGTTCTGGACATCGTCCTGGGGCGAACGGAAAACAGCTTTGTTTGACGCAAACATTTCAAGCAGAAAACTTTTATTAAACACAGAAATAGTTTAGGGTTTTTGCGCCATTTCATTGAGAGCTGAGTTGCCATGTTGTGTTTTAGATTTGTTTTAGAATGTAAATTCTTATGTCAGGAGTTTTTTTATATGATTATAGTTAATGATAATTTATCTTTTATTGAATTATCTTCTTATAATTAATGGTGTTTGTTTTGAGTCTTTATTGGACTGGCATAAAATTGGCAGTTTTAAATATATCGTCCCATGTAGACTGAGTGGCCATGTAGCAATTTAGTAACCATATATTACTAGAAGTTGCTAGTTTTAAATCTATATTCCTATTTCTAAGAAGTTGCAAGCTCCAACTAGACTATAAGATATCATCATCATCATCATCTCCTACACCTATTAACGCAAAGGGCCTCAGTTAGCTTTCACCAGTTGTCTCTATCTTGAACTTTTAAAGCAATACTTGTTCATTCATCATCTGCTTCATGCATCATAGTCCTCAGCCATGTAGTCCTGGGTCTCCCAAATCTTCTAGGGCATGGTGGAGCCCAGTTAAAAGTTAGCATATTCCGTTCTTACCATATCTGTCTTCCTTCTATTTATCTTGAGCCCAACCTCATGTGATGTTCCATGCATTCTGGTGAGCAAGATTTGCAAGTCCTGTGGCGTTTTGCTAATAAGGACAGCGTCATCAGCATACTCTAAGTCCGTTGATTTCCTGTTACCAATCCAGCCACTCTAGTTCTTAATAATTTTATATCTATAAAAAGGGAAGCAATATAGGAAAAACAGAGGATAGATATATAATTCAATCCATGAACTTTTAATGTATTTTGACCTTTAGTTTCTTCAAAACAACTGGAGGTATGAAGAGAATATTTGAAAACTCAGACAGTTTGCTCATGTGGCCACAGTTTCATATATCATGTTACTTTCTCTCTGTTCCACTCTTTGTGTATATACATACATATATATATATATATATATATATATATATATATATATATATATATATATATATATAGAGCGACAAATGCAGCCGTTCCTTGTCCAGTTCAGGACAAAGGCCTCAAAAATATCTTTATCCGTGTCTGGTCTATAGCAAGTTTCCATCACCACGCTGGGTGGCTCTGAATTGTACAGCTTTGCTGTTGCCATGGCGATACACAAACACTTTCACCCCGTTAAGGTATCCCACTCTGTAAGCAATATATATATATATATCTATATATATATATGTATATATATGTGTATATATATATATATATATATATATATATATATATATATATATATATATATATATA
>NW_027169504.1:32500-35000 GCF_036898095.1 Palaemon carinicauda
TTAATGCCATCGTCACAATAAGTGGTGGACTGTTGACATTACTAAATGGTTTTTGAAACATCTCTACTTTTAAACCTTCAAATCTACTTCCATTCCTTTTCCCGGCATCAATGCCTATTCAGTGTCCTAGAAAACACTCTTATGACGTCAACTGTGCTATAGTCCAACCACGATCACCCAAATTATGAAATCAGCGTGACGTCAACTTTGCCACAGTTGAACCACGGTAAACCACATGACTAAATCTGCGTGACGTCAACTTTGCCACAATCGAACCACACTATGATGAAATTATCACTACGTCAACTGGCCCAAAATCTAATCACGGTCAACCAAACAACGGAATCAGCGTAATGTCAACTGTGCCATAATCGAACGGTGGGCAAGCATATGATGAAATCAGCATGACATCAATTGTCCCACATTCAAACCATGGTCAACCAAATAACAAAATTAGTGTGATGCCAACTGGGCCACAGCCCAACCGTGAATACCCAAATGATGAAATCAGCATAACGTTATCTTTACCACAATCAAACCATGGTCAACCAAATGATGAAATCAGTGTGACTTCCACTTTGCCACAGTCAAACCATTGTCAATCAAACGCTGAAATTAGTGTGACATCAACTTTGCCACAATCAAACTATGGTCAACTAATTGATGAAATCAGTGTGATGTCACCTTTGCCTCAGTCAAACCATGCTCAACCAACCGATGAAATTAGTGTGTCCTCAGCTTTGCCACAGTCGAACCATGATCAACTAATTGATGAAATCAGTGTGATGTCACCTTTACCACAGTCAAACCATGGTCAACCAAGCTATGAAATTAGTGTGACCTCAGCTTTGCCACAGTCGAACCATGGTCAACTAAATGATGAAATCAGTGTGATGTCACCTTTGCCTCAGTCAAACCATGCTCAACCAAGCGATGAAATTAGTGTGTCCTCAGCTTTGCCACAGTCAAACCATGATCAACTAATTGATGAAATCAGTGTGATGTCACCTTTACCACAGTCAAACCATGGTCAACCAAGCTATGAAATTAGTGTGACCTCAGCTTTGCCACAGTCGAACCATGGTCAACTAAATGATGAAATCAGTGTGATGTCACCTTTGCCTCAGTCAAACCATGCTCAACCAAGCGATGAAATTAGTGTGTCCTCAGCTTTGCCACAGTCAAACCATGATCAACTAATTGATGAAATCAGTGTGATGTCACCTTTACCACAGTCAAACCATGGTCAACCAAGCTATGAAATTAGTGTGACCTCAGCTTTGCCACAGTCGAACCATGGTCAACTAAATGATGAAATCAGTGTGATGTCACCTTTGCCTCAGTCAAACCATGCTCAACCAAGCTATGAAATTAGTGTGACCTCAGCTTTGCCACAGTCAAACCATGGTCAACTGATTGATGAAATCAGTGTGATGTCACCTTTGCCACAGTCAAACTATGGTCAACCAAGCGATGAAATTAGTGTGACATCAACTTTGCCACGGTCGAACCATGGTCGACCAAATGATGAAATCAACATTACGTGAACTTTGCCACAGTCGAACCTTGATTAACCAAACGATAAAATCAGCGTGTCATCAACTTTGCGACAGTCAATCCATGGTCGACCAAATGATGAAATCAGCGTGACATCAACTTTGCCACAGTCGAACCATGATCAACGAAACGATAAATCAGCGAGACATCAACTTTGCCACAGTCGAACCATGGTCAACCCAAACAATGAAATTAGTGTGACCTCAGTTTAGCCACAGTCAAAAAATGGTCAACCAAATGATGAAATCAAGTGCGATGTCCACCTTTGCCACAGTCGAACCATGGTCAACCAAATGATGAAATCCGTGTGACATAAGCTTTGCCACAGTCAAATCACGGTAAACATATGACGGAGTTATCGCTACGTCAATTGGGCCACAATCTAATTGCTTTCAACCAAATGACGAAATCAGCAATATGCCAACTGTGCCACAATCAAATGGTGGTCAGGCTTATAACGAAATCAGCATAACATCAATCGTCTCACATTCAAACCATGGTCAACCAAAGGACAAAATCAGTGTGACTTTAACTGTGCCACCATCGAATCACAGTCAGCCAAATGATGAAATTCAGCGTGACATCAATGATGCTACGGTCGAACTACGACTAACCAAATGTAGAAATCAGTGCGGCGTCAACTGTTCCACAGTCAGACTGTGGTCAACCAAATGATGAAATCAGCGTGACCCCAGCTTTGCTTCAGTCCAACCACGGTCACTAAATGATGAAATCATCGTGACGTCACATTTGCCATAGTCAAATATTGTCACCCCAAACGATGAAATTAGTGTGACCTCAGCTTTGCCCCAGTCGAACCACGGTCAACCAAATGATGAAATCACTGTGATGTGAATTATGCCACCATCGAATTACAATCAGCCCAAATGGTGAAATAAGCGTGACATCAACTAGGCCACGGTCGAGACGCGTTCAACCAAAT
>NW_027169505.1:0-10000 GCF_036898095.1 Palaemon carinicauda
TAGAAGGATTGGACTGGATTGGTAATATGATATTAGCAGACCAAGAGTATGCTAATGATGCTGTCCTTATTAGAAGAAATGCATGGAATGCATGAAATATCACACGAGGTTAGGCTGAAGATAGATAGAATGACAGAGGTGATGAGATTTGCACATGCAAAATCTAAAGCATTCAGCAATGCTAAATTACGATTTGCCTCTGAAATTATTGTTGCGATACTATTAGCATTACCAAGTAAACATCACAATTTTCATTCTGAGATTTTATATACGGAAATTCTCATGTTGCCTTAAAAACTCAAACATCTGACATTTAGATAAAGGCCAACAATAAAAAAAAAAATTATATTATTCTGACTGTTTAATAAGGATGGATTTTATACTCATAAGAATATAACACCAATACTATTATGGTAATAACATCGAATTTTGAATTGGATAGCAAGTTATGAATGTTCTCTCTCATGAAGGATGAAAATTAATAATTTGCAATATCAAACTAAAAAACATTTTGATTTACTAGTAATTAATGTATTATTCTAAATTATAATAAATAACCTAAAACATCTGAACCTACTTTATTGCTTCATCATGCATTCGTTTCATATGGCTTTATGATCTATATTCTCCATTTAAAGCTTTCAATTCAATACGTCTCTATTCATCATCTCCTACTTAATGCTTCATATACCTCAGCCAAACCATCTTCATCTACCCTTCAACATAATCTCATCCTTATAGAGTAACTTCTCTTATATCTTCATTTCTAATTCTGTCCTGTCATTTAATTGCCAATATTCTTCTGAGGTCATTGTTCTTAAATCTACTAAATTTGTTGGAAATTTTTTCAATTGTCACCATGCCTATCCATACTGTAACACAAATCTTACAAAACTGATATATAGACTGATTCTTTTTTTTTTTTTTTTTGTTTTTTGATTGATTTGCTTTCCAATTTTTTTTCTAACCTTGCCATTGTCTCATTTGCTTTTTTCAATGTTTTATTAAACTCCTATTCTAGAAACCCTGTATTATAGATAATAGTTCTTCAATAATCTAATGATTCTACCTCATTAATCCTTTCTCCTTCCAATGGTATTTTATCCTCCATTGCATGTTCTGTTCTCACTATTTCTCTCTTGCTCATATTTATATTCAGCCCAACCTCCTGTGATATTTCCTGGAATATGGTAGGCAAGCATTGCAAATCCTGTGGTGCTCTGTTAATAAGGACAGCGTTATCAGCATACTCTAGGTCTTCTAATTTTCTATTATCAATCCAACTCAATTCTTCTCCGCCATCTGCAACTATTCTACGGATTACAAAAGCCATGAGGAGGATAAAAAAACATTGGTGAAAACACAATCCCTAATAGTACTCCACTGTTCACTTGAAATTTATTGATATGACTACCCTAACATTAACTTTGCACTTGATAAGGTCTTGAACAGACTTCATTATAATTCCATATTTAAGGGGAATTCTCTAACAACTAAGGACTCCACAAAATGGGGAGGGTGCACACTAGCAAAGGCTTTTTCATAGTCCGCAAATCAGGTTGTGCCTCTTCATGCCACAATCGATAAAATAATCTTGTGGGTATTCTGAGTCACTCCATTTTCAGCTGGTATCATCTTAGCAGATATTCTATCGTAACCAGGGACTCTCCATCTCAATGGTTTTCAGCGATAGCTTCGATTTTAACACAATGAATTCATTGATGGGCATATCAAGGTCTTGATCAGCCTCGGGTATATCAATCAACATATTATGTACGTTTCTCCTGTTCATGGCTTCACTAGAGTGTTACATCACGCTATTGGGGTGACCCTTGGTGTCAAAGCCAATTTTCTATTCCCGGGAACGTGCCCTCCAAGAATGCTGCAAGAACATAATCTTTGTTGCTTGAGCAAGTAATGCCCTTAATGCAAAACTGGACCTCGATCCTCTGAATCTGGTCTAGTGTTGAGTAAATACAGTAGTTTATTCATGATTTTCTTTTATATTCTCATTTGTGGGTTGCAGAGGTGAATAGCCAGCTCTTAAAAGGACTTCCTCTCGTGTAGGTATAAGGTAATTTTGTAAATAATATTAGACTTTTGTCGTCAATTTCATTTAATTAGTTATTCAAGTCACTATATGTGAATTTACATAATTTCTAAGGATTAACTTTTTATTTCACTTATATTTGTTATGAGGTCTTACCTTATCTGTCTAAGAGTGTTATGTGACCATATGAGAAAGAAACAAGGGCTTATGTAAATGTTTTTATATTTTCATGAGGTATTGCATCATGTTTTAGAGAAAACACGCAATTCTTAGTCTGCCATGTGCTTTGGAGGAGTCTCAAAAATCTTAGTGTTAGATGTTATCTTTTTTTTTTCGAAAATGGTGGGTTGACGGAGCAGCTGAGAGTGAGTTTACTGAAAACCCAGTTCATCTCTTGACATTTTTATATGGCGTCGCTGTTAGGCCACCCACACCCAGTTCTCATGCTTCCAGATCTATTAGAATCTTCTGGAAGTAGCTAAGTTTCATATATATATATATATATATATACCGACCCCGGCGATCATTAGACAAGATAGAGAATTCCAGTCTTAAGTCAGAGCTATCTTCCCCTCTCTGTCTCACACGCCTCTCAGAGTATTGTTTTAATAATTGAGCATTGATAAAAATTCAATTAGATTTTCAATACCTAACCCTGTAGTAATAGGAAAGGTATTTGTATCGTTATCTGGTTAACTATATTCATGGTGTGTTAAGACTAATTAAGTAGTGTGTAAAACTTAATATCAAATGAAACAAGTTATTGTATCATTTGCAAAGATATCATTTCTTTTGTCTTAGTCTAAGGTTTATTCAGATTTAATATTTTGAGTCAAGTAATTATATAACTTTCAGAACTTAATATAAGTTTTGTTCAGACTTGATATTTTGAGTGATATACTTTTTGTATTTTTATAAATTATCTCAAAGTGTTGTAATTTATATAGAATATATTCATTTTCGTGAAGAGTGTATTATTTCAACTATTAGTGTTTATTTCAAACTTGCTCGTATCTTGTTAACGAATCGAAGCAAGAGGTGGTTTTGAATAGATCGTAATAATAATTGCCCAGTGTTGTTTTGACTGTATTTTAGAGACCTTTAAATATTCAGTGTTATATTGTTGTCTGGGAGTTATATAACTGTCAAATAGCTTGTGTGTTAATATTTTCAAGTGTAATAGATTTAATATAAAAAAAAACAGGTGAATGAGGAACTCGACTTTTTATGGCTTGCCAGTCGTAATATATATTATATTCTATTTTAGTTCCCAAGCATGGGCCCATAATATACAATTTTTTTGGGTGCCTAGACCCGGGAGCCTTCATATAATATAACTTTGGTGCCCTGACGCTTAGGACCGAGCGAGTCTGTTTTAAATATTGAAGATAACAGGGACCCGTTTTTATCAAAGTTTTTTAACAATTTATTGTTGATAGAATTTCGTATATTGTTAGGATATGTTATTTGGAGCTGTGAAAAATAACCTGTTACAGTACAAGATTGCACAGTTTAATATCCAAGAGTTTTTAAATAACCAAAATGTTCAGGAATTACCCTAAGTTATTGGAACTAAAGCTCAGTTGCTCTGTATTTTAATTGCATGTGGGGGCCATGCAACGAGTGGAATGGTTAAAGCCCAAATCAAGTGTTTAGCCTAAGAAGCGTTGATAAACTCGGGAAAGTTATAAAAAGAAAATATTTTAGCAGCTTGTGAACTGTTGGAGGAAGCTGAGGAAGACTGTAGCATAGCAAGGACCAGTTGACCTACAAACTGAAGACATTAAAGCAGATAGGGATGTTGAGGCTGAGATACAACAAATGGCAGCAGAGGAAAATTTGATCAAGTTTATGATAATGGCAGAAGAAGCACGACATGCGAAGTAAATGGAAGCAAGACAGAAAGAAAGATAGGTAGAAGACGCACAACATGCGAGGAGAATAGAAGAATAAGAGAGAGCACGAGAAGAAAAAGAGGAGGAACGAGAAGATAAAGAGAGGTAACGAAAAGAAAAGGAGAAGGAAGAAACTAGAGAGAATGCACTACATGCGAGGGAGTTGGAGCTGTTGAACGCCCATGGAGAGTCGATAAAACAGACACAGGCGACCCCTGCTATGCAAGATTCCTTGTTTATTGCATGGTATGGCCAGAGGATAATTCCAAGGCTCACAGAAGAAGCTCCTGGTGAATTCTTCGATCATTTTGAAACGGTTGCATCGACATTGCAATGGCCCGAAGATAAATGGTCAGTGTTATTGCAGAGTGTGGTCTTCGGGAAAGGCCGCTGTGCTTACCTTTCCTTATCTCAGGACCAGAGTAAGGCGTATCAAGAAGGGAAAAGGAGCGTGCTGTAAGTGTACCAGATGACCCCTGAATATTATGATGGAAATTTCCGATGTTTGTGGCAGGACGAGGAAATGACTCTCCTTTATTATGCTTATCAGGTACGACAAGATTTAAAAAAATGGATAAAGGCTGCTAATGTGAGGGAGATGGCTGATTTAGTATTCTAACGTACTTGAGAGAGAGAGAGAGAGAGAGAGAGAGAGAGAGAGAGAGAGAGAGGTGAAGAAATTTGATGAAGTTTCGCTGAATGAAATCCATTAAAAAAGGTTCACTTTAATGTGAGGTTGAACTTCCATGTGAAGTTAAATTTACAACTGGTTGCTGGTGGGCTTGTTGTCGGAAAGAAGGATTTTCGTGTGTCAGAAGAAACTACAGGTATGCTGTCTTCCTTCTCCTATCCTCCTCGTTATTCAAGAAACCCTGAGGACATAAACGAAATACGATTTTTAAAAGGCAAGGGCAAGTTCTGCTAAATCACTCCATAATTCAATAAACTCCGTAGTAAAATGAATTACGATTATTAAAAGGTAAAGTCAAGTTCTGCTAAATCACTCAATTCAATAACTGTAGTAAAATGAAATACGAATTTTAAGGTAAAGGCGCAAGCTCTGCTATTTCACTCAAGTCAATAAACTCAGTAGTTAACTTTAAAATTAGTTTGAATTTTGAGCAATAAAAATATATAGCCTACATATTCTGCCTCCAATTTAACGTGGCAACCACCTAACCACGAAAGGCCTAACGATCCGAAAACTTCGGCGTAAAGTATACAGCATAACATTGGTTAATAAAGTAAAAACTGCCTCTAATCCTAATAACTTTCATATGGTAACACGCAAAGTTAAAGCACTGATAAATTATGAATAGTTTAAATACCAAATCCACAGGGTTTATTAATTGGGAATAGAGCAAGGGAATATATATCCACGATAAACAAATTGACAGGGAATCACTTTAGAAGTCAGCATATCTTTCGTAATGACGTACCTTATCAATTCAATTCCTCGGAGATTCGGCGAAGATAGTGTCCTGATGTTACGACGCTTATGGCTGGTCCCGTCTTGTGCAGGATGGCGGAGAAAAACGGGTATATGTTACTCCTCCATGATACGACTTCGACAAACTCTGGATATTACACCTGTAATACCCAGCCGTCCGTCCAGTATGAAAACCTTCTTTCAACCCCCCCCCCTCTCTCTGTTGGCGATGTTTCCTTTAGAATTCGTATTACTGTATAAAACAAGACCACCAGCAGATAGTTCCAAAGGGGTTGTTAAGTAGTTTACGCCTCAAAGGATTTACCGTCAAAACGAAAATATACAATATGCTGGTTTTCCCTTCAAGCGTAAACGACCATTAATTATAGTAATATTAATTCATAAGTTATCACTGGGTAACACAGGTTTACCCGAAAAGAAAATCAATAAAGAATGGAATATATGACTAGCTAACCAACTAGCAACAACAAAAGTAACAATACCATTAATTAAACAGAATATTCAACACTACGACCAAGTGTCAAGTATTCGCCGAACCCTGGGAACCAGTTCTGTAATAACTATGTGAACATGTTTAATACTTACAGCGGAAGTAGCACTGGTACTGTCCCTAAAACGAATGTGGTAGTACCAGAGCAACAATCGTCGAGTCATCCTCCTTCAAGTATCGCGGAAGACGTGCAGTAGGTTAATATTGTGTGTTTTAAGTCTGGCAAGAGGCCATATCAGTAAGGAATGTTTGTCGAACCAACACAAAGCAGTCACCCAGGTGATTAAGGATAACTCAACTTCCCAGAATGTGAAGACAAAGAAACAATCAAGAAAGGTCGAAGAGAAAAATAAACCAGATAACGTTTACATGACAAACAGGTCAAACCCAAACAGTGTGGATACCTTTAAACCATATATTTAAGAAGGTATGTTAGCAGCAATAGATTGAAGTGAGCAAACCCCGGTCAGGATACTGTTATGTAAAATACGTACGACATACGTCATTAATTTTATTGTATTCCTTATTCAAATCAGTATATGTAAATTTGCGTTACTTTTAGGGATTAACTTTATACTTCACGTAATTTGTTATAAAGACTTACGCAATCTTTTGAGAGTGTTATGTGACCATACAAGATAAGAAAAAGGGCTTATGCATTTTTTTATGAGGTATTGCATCATGTTTGAGAAAATATACACACTTATTAGTCTGCCATGTGCTTTGGAAGAATCGCAAAAATCTTAGTGTAATATGTTATCTTTTTTAATTTCCAAGAACGGTGGGTCAGCAGAGCAGCTAAGAGTGAGAGATGCCTGAAATCCCGGATTGTCTTTTGAGATTTGTATCTAGTTGATAACTCTGGCGTCACTGTTAGGCCACCTCCCCCCACCCTCACGCTTCCAGATCTACTAGAATCTTCTGGAAGTAGCTAAGTTTCATATATATAGCGACCCCAGTGATGAGATCAGAAAAAGAATTCAAGCCTTAAACCATAGCCATCTCCCCTTATCTTTCTCACACGCCTCTCAGTTTGTTGTTTTAAAAGTGTTCAGTGAAATCTCAAAGTTTTGGTGTGACGTTTTTTTTAAACATAGTGTGTTTTTGTAAATGTTCTCTTAGAATTTTTGTAACTGGCACTGTAGTTACGTGAAAGGTATTTGTATCATAATCTGGTTAACTATATTCTTCGAATGTTAAGACTAATAGGATAGTGTGTAAAATTTTATTTCATGTAAAAAAAGTTATTGTATAATTTTTATAAATACTATTTATCTTGTCTTATTTTAAGGTTTATTGAGATTTGATATTTCAATTCAAGTGATTATATAACTGTCAAAACGTAATTTTTTTGGTCTTATTCTAAGTTTAGTTCTGACTTAATACCTTGATTGATTTCTTTTTCTTTTTATGTGAATTCTTTCAAGGAGTTGTAATCTATATAGAATATACTTATTTTCGTGAAAAGTGTATTATTTCAATTATCAGTGTTTATTTCATACTTGCTCGTATCATGTTAAAGAATCGAGGTAAAAGGTTGTTTTGAATAGACCGTAATAATTAATTCCCATTGTTGTTTTGAGTGTATTTTGGAGACCTTTGGATATTCAATGTTTTGTATATTGCTATCTGGGAGTTATATAACTGTGTTAGAGCTGGATTGTTAATATTTTTAAGTGTAACAAATTTAATGTAAAAACAAACAGGTTTTATAGCTGGCCAATCGGGATATATATTATATTATATTTTTGGTTCCCAGATATATGTATATATATACATATATATATATATATATATATATTTATATATATATATATATATATATATACATATATATATATATATATATACATACATATATATATATATAAATATATACATATATATATATGTATATATATATATATATATATGTATGTATATATATAAATATATATATATATATATATATATGTATATATATAAATATATATATATATATATATATGTGTGTATATATATATATATGTATATATATATATATATATAAATATATATATATATATATATATATAATGTGTGTATATATATATATATATATATATAGATATATGACGATTGAGATTTTTGATAACCGGAAGATTCTCATCGTAAAGAATTATTTATAAATGATGACAAATGCTATATTAGAAGTGGCTTTTGATATTTCTTCAACATTTGCTATGCAAACTCTGTTTTATATGTTTGTTTGTTTTTTCTAGTTTTGTCTTACCAAATTCTACTTATTCCTCTCAATATCTGTCACTGTGTTTGGGAGTGTTTTTGAATCTAATTTAGAAAATATTTTTTTTTATATCGTTCACCCTATACGTTACACACAATATAATATACATTCAGCCTTCTCTTTCATTACCAAATATGACGCTATTTCTCGTAAATTCAGTAGCATAATAGTTAGTTAGTTGAACAGGAGTGAAAAGAAGGGACAACTAGAACAATAATCAGTTTGGGCACACTAATTTCATCCGGTCTTTGCAAAGAAACACCAGTGGCCTCTATGTCTCAGAAATGGAGAATTCTTCCGGGAAATTATGAAAATATCCTCAATAACGCTAGAAACATTCTATAACATATATACCTAATGTGGTTTTATATACTGTAAGCACAGAGGATAGGGTAATTTGAATTGGAAACAATTATTATTGATTATATATCCAATATTATAAGCCTTACTTATTACTTTTAAATCAAACGTTCATATCAGTGCCGATAGCGGATAATTTTTTATTGATATAAATCATGAAATACGTTCTTCATCATTTGAAGGGTAATATACAAAATGTAACCATTAATAATGTGTGCGCTTGTGTTTGTGTGTGTTGGTGAGAGAGAGAGAGAGAGAGAGAGAGAGAGAGACTCCTACACTTACACACACACACACATATATATATATATATATATACATATATATACATATATATATATATATATATATTTTACATATATATATATATATATATATAAATATATATATACATATATATATATATATATATATGTATATGAATATATACATACATACATACATATATATATATATATATGTATATATATTTTATATATATATATATATATATATACATAAATATATATATATATATATATATATAAATTTATATATATATACATAAATATATATATATATATATATATATAAAATTTATATATATATATATATATATATATATAAAATATATGTGTGTGTGTGTGTGTGTGTGAGTGTGTGTGTATAGAAAATCATTTGTGTTAATATTTTATAAGAGCCTATTTTTCAAATTCCTTATGAACGTGAACAAAGGTCTTTTTAGTGTCGTTTATGTAAACACCAGATTAAAAAGGATGTTGTGTCAGATATCCTGAAAATAATATATTTCTCATAGGTAATCTATATTACTTTACATTATAGAGATCTTCGGGGATGAAATTATCTTATGTTGTGTATATTGTAAGCGCCAATAGAAGCCTTTATATGTTTTTTCTGGAGATTAGAAAACATTCTTCTGAAATGTAAAATTCCTTTACACAAGAGATCCAAAATTCAACGGACATATCAAAACAATGTTGCACTCATTGCTGCCGAAATTGATATGGGACTTATTTTCAGTTTTTCTCGCCTGAGTGAGCTTGTAGTGCCAATATCCTTATGTTTATAAGGTTGCAAGATGGGGCGTGAAAGTAATTTTATTACTATTGTACTCTTATGAAGGGACGAGAGAGTATGCTTTACAGATGGATGGTGTTGAAAAACTGATATAATTAAGAAATTTTTTTTTTTTTTTTAATTTTTTTTTCTGCAAATGGAAACTCGAAAAAGTGAACCTACCAAGCTAGTTGCCTAGTAAGGCATTGATGGTTCTCTTTTTGTTAAGGTTTCAAAGAAGAAGGAATCTAGAAAGGGGGTGGACAAATCATTTTCGCTCTTTCCTATGATTTTTACCTAAATACAGATTCTACGTGCATTTTTTCATGCATTATAAAGATTTAATACCTATATGATATATCATTTTCTTTTAAAAGTTTATATATTCATTTTCAATATTTTTTTTTAAATTATCATTTCACCTAATTGAGGCTAT
>NW_027169505.1:22500-32500 GCF_036898095.1 Palaemon carinicauda
ATTTTTTTTCTAACCTTGCCATTGTCTCATTTGCTTTTTTCAATGTTTTATTAAACTCCTATTCTAGAAACCCTGTATTATAGATAATAGTTCTTCAATAATCTAATGATTCTACCTCATTAATCCTTTCTCCTTCCAATGGTATTTTATCCTCCATTGCATGTTCTGTTCTCACTATTTCTCTCTTGCTCATATTTATATTCAGCCCAACCTCCTGTGATATTTCCTGGAATATGGTAGGCAAGCATTGCAAATCCTGTGGTGCTCTGTTAATAAGGACAGCGTTATCAGCATACTCTAGGTCTTCTAATTTTCTATTATCAATCCAACTCAATTCTTCTCCGCCATCTGCAACTATTCTACGGATTACAAAAGCCATGAGGAGGATAAAAAAACATTGGTGAAAACACAATCCCTAATAGTACTCCACTGTTCACTTGAAATTTATTGATATGACTACCCTAACATTAACTTTGCACTTGATAAGGTCTTGAACAGACTTCATTATAATTCCATATTTAAGGGGAATTCTCTAACAACTAAGGACTCCACAAAATGGGGAGGGTGCACACTAGCAAAGGCTTTTTCATAGTCCGCAAATCAGGTTGTGCCTCTTCATGCCACAATCGATAAAATAATCTTGTGGGTATTCTGAGTCACTCCATTTTCAGCTGGTATCATCTTAGCAGATATTCTATCGTAACCAGGGACTCTCCATCTCAATGGTTTTCAGCGATAGCTTCGATTTTAACACAATGAATTCATTGATGGGCATATCAAGGTCTTGATCAGCCTCGGGTATATCAATCAACATATTATGTACGTTTCTCCTGTTCATGGCTTCACTAGAGTGTTACATCACGCTATTGGGGTGACCCTTGGTGTCAAAGCCAATTTTCTATTCCCGGGAACGTGCCCTCCAAGAATGCTGCAAGAACATAATCTTTGTTGCTTGAGCAAGTAATGCCCTTAATGCAAAACTGGACCTCGATCCTCTGAATCTGGTCTAGTGTTGAGTAAATACAGTAGTTTATTCATGATTTTCTTTTATATTCTCATTTGTGGGTTGCAGAGGTGAATAGCCAGCTCTTAAAAGGACTTCCTCTCGTGTAGGTATAAGGTAATTTTGTAAATAATATTAGACTTTTGTCGTCAATTTCATTTAATTAGTTATTCAAGTCACTATATGTGAATTTACATAATTTCTAAGGATTAACTTTTTATTTCACTTATATTTGTTATGAGGTCTTACCTTATCTGTCTAAGAGTGTTATGTGACCATATGAGAAAGAAACAAGGGCTTATGTAAATGTTTTTATATTTTCATGAGGTATTGCATCATGTTTTAGAGAAAACACGCAATTCTTAGTCTGCCATGTGCTTTGGAGGAGTCTCAAAAATCTTAGTGTTAGATGTTATCTTTTTTTTTTCGAAAATGGTGGGTTGACGGAGCAGCTGAGAGTGAGTTTACTGAAAACCCAGTTCATCTCTTGACATTTTTATATGGCGTCGCTGTTAGGCCACCCACACCCAGTTCTCATGCTTCCAGATCTATTAGAATCTTCTGGAAGTAGCTAAGTTTCATATATATATATATATATATATATATACCGACCCCGGCGATCATTAGACAAGATAGAGAATTCCAGTCTTAAGTCAGAGCTATCTTCCCCTCTCTGTCTCACACGCCTCTCAGAGTATTGTTTTAATAATTGAGCATTGATAAAAATTCAATTAGATTTTCAATACCTAACCCTGTAGTAATAGGAAAGGTATTTGTATCGTTATCTGGTTAACTATATTCATGGTGTGTTAAGACTAATTAAGTAGTGTGTAAAACTTAATATCAAATGAAACAAGTTATTGTATCATTTGCAAAGATATCATTTCTTTTGTCTTAGTCTAAGGTTTATTCAGATTTAATATTTTGAGTCAAGTAATTATATAACTTTCAGAACTTAATATAAGTTTTGTTCAGACTTGATATTTTGAGTGATATACTTTTTGTATTTTTATAAATTATCTCAAAGTGTTGTAATTTATATAGAATATATTCATTTTCGTGAAGAGTGTATTATTTCAACTATTAGTGTTTATTTCAAACTTGCTCGTATCTTGTTAACGAATCGAAGCAAGAGGTGGTTTTGAATAGATCGTAATAATAATTGCCCAGTGTTGTTTTGACTGTATTTTAGAGACCTTTAAATATTCAGTGTTATATTGTTGTCTGGGAGTTATATAACTGTCAAATAGCTTGTGTGTTAATATTTTCAAGTGTAATAGATTTAATATAAAAAAAAACAGGTGAATGAGGAACTCGACTTTTTATGGCTTGCCAGTCGTAATATATATTATATTCTATTTTAGTTCCCAAGCATGGGCCCATAATATACAATTTTTTTGGGTGCCTAGACCCGGGAGCCTTCATATAATATAACTTTGGTGCCCTGACGCTTAGGACCGAGCGAGTCTGTTTTAAATATTGAAGATAACAGGGACCCGTTTTTATCAAAGTTTTTTAACAATTTATTGTTGATAGAATTTCGTATATTGTTAGGATATGTTATTTGGAGCTGTGAAAAATAACCTGTTACAGTACAAGATTGCACAGTTTAATATCCAAGAGTTTTTAAATAACCAAAATGTTCAGGAATTACCCTAAGTTATTGGAACTAAAGCTCAGTTGCTCTGTATTTTAATTGCATGTGGGGGCCATGCAACGAGTGGAATGGTTAAAGCCCAAATCAAGTGTTTAGCCTAAGAAGCGTTGATAAACTCGGGAAAGTTATAAAAAGAAAATATTTTAGCAGCTTGTGAACTGTTGGAGGAAGCTGAGGAAGACTGTAGCATAGCAAGGACCAGTTGACCTACAAACTGAAGACATTAAAGCAGATAGGGATGTTGAGGCTGAGATACAACAAATGGCAGCAGAGGAAAATTTGATCAAGTTTATGATAATGGCAGAAGAAGCACGACATGCGAAGTAAATGGAAGCAAGACAGAAAGAAAGATAGGTAGAAGACGCACAACATGCGAGGAGAATAGAAGAATAAGAGAGAGCACGAGAAGAAAAAGAGGAGGAACGAGAAGATAAAGAGAGGTAACGAAAAGAAAAGGAGAAGGAAGAAACTAGAGAGAATGCACTACATGCGAGGGAGTTGGAGCTGTTGAACGCCCATGGAGAGTCGATAAAACAGACACAGGCGACCCCTGCTATGCAAGATTCCTTGTTTATTGCATGGTATGGCCAGAGGATAATTCCAAGGCTCACAGAAGAAGCTCCTGGTGAATTCTTCGATCATTTTGAAACGGTTGCATCGACATTGCAATGGCCCGAAGATAAATGGTCAGTGTTATTGCAGAGTGTGGTCTTCGGGAAAGGCCGCTGTGCTTACCTTTCCTTATCTCAGGACCAGAGTAAGGCGTATCAAGAAGGGAAAAGGAGCGTGCTGTAAGTGTACCAGATGACCCCTGAATATTATGATGGAAATTTCCGATGTTTGTGGCAGGACGAGGAAATGACTCTCCTTTATTATGCTTATCAGGTACGACAAGATTTAAAAAAATGGATAAAGGCTGCTAATGTGAGGGAGATGGCTGATTTAGTATTCTAACGTACTTGAGAGAGAGAGAGAGAGAGAGAGAGAGAGAGAGAGAGAGAGAGAGAGAGAGAGAGAGAGAGAGAGAGAGAGAGAGAGGTGAAGAAATTTGATGAAGTTTCGCTGAATGAAATCCATTAAAAAAGGTTCACTTTAATGTGAGGTTGAACTTCCATGTGAAGTTAAATTTACAACTGGTTGCTGGTGGGCTTGTTGTCGGAAAGAAGGATTTTCGTGTGTCAGAAGAAACTACAGGTATGCTGTCTTCCTTCTCCTATCCTCCTCGTTATTCAAGAAACCCTGAGGACATAAACGAAATACGATTTTTAAAAGGCAAGGGCAAGTTCTGCTAAATCACTCCATAATTCAATAAACTCCGTAGTAAAATGAATTACGATTATTAAAAGGTAAAGTCAAGTTCTGCTAAATCACTCAATTCAATAACTGTAGTAAAATGAAATACGAATTTTAAGGTAAAGGCGCAAGCTCTGCTATTTCACTCAAGTCAATAAACTCAGTAGTTAACTTTAAAATTAGTTTGAATTTTGAGCAATAAAAATATATAGCCTACATATTCTGCCTCCAATTTAACGTGGCAACCACCTAACCACGAAAGGCCTAACGATCCGAAAACTTCGGCGTAAAGTATACAGCATAACATTGGTTAATAAAGTAAAAACTGCCTCTAATCCTAATAACTTTCATATGGTAACACGCAAAGTTAAAGCACTGATAAATTATGAATAGTTTAAATACCAAATCCACAGGGTTTATTAATTGGGAATAGAGCAAGGGAATATATATCCACGATAAACAAATTGACAGGGAATCACTTTAGAAGTCAGCATATCTTTCGTAATGACGTACCTTATCAATTCAATTCCTCGGAGATTCGGCGAAGATAGTGTCCTGATGTTACGACGCTTATGGCTGGTCCCGTCTTGTGCAGGATGGCGGAGAAAAACGGGTATATGTTACTCCTCCATGATACGACTTCGACAAACTCTGGATATTACACCTGTAATACCCAGCCGTCCGTCCAGTATGAAAACCTTCTTTCAACCCCCCCCCCTCTCTCTGTTGGCGATGTTTCCTTTAGAATTCGTATTACTGTATAAAACAAGACCACCAGCAGATAGTTCCAAAGGGGTTGTTAAGTAGTTTACGCCTCAAAGGATTTACCGTCAAAACGAAAATATACAATATGCTGGTTTTCCCTTCAAGCGTAAACGACCATTAATTATAGTAATATTAATTCATAAGTTATCACTGGGTAACACAGGTTTACCCGAAAAGAAAATCAATAAAGAATGGAATATATGACTAGCTAACCAACTAGCAACAACAAAAGTAACAATACCATTAATTAAACAGAATATTCAACACTACGACCAAGTGTCAAGTATTCGCCGAACCCTGGGAACCAGTTCTGTAATAACTATGTGAACATGTTTAATACTTACAGCGGAAGTAGCACTGGTACTGTCCCTAAAACGAATGTGGTAGTACCAGAGCAACAATCGTCGAGTCATCCTCCTTCAAGTATCGCGGAAGACGTGCAGTAGGTTAATATTGTGTGTTTTAAGTCTGGCAAGAGGCCATATCAGTAAGGAATGTTTGTCGAACCAACACAAAGCAGTCACCCAGGTGATTAAGGATAACTCAACTTCCCAGAATGTGAAGACAAAGAAACAATCAAGAAAGGTCGAAGAGAAAAATAAACCAGATAACGTTTACATGACAAACAGGTCAAACCCAAACAGTGTGGATACCTTTAAACCATATATTTAAGAAGGTATGTTAGCAGCAATAGATTGAAGTGAGCAAACCCCGGTCAGGATACTGTTATGTAAAATACGTACGACATACGTCATTAATTTTATTGTATTCCTTATTCAAATCAGTATATGTAAATTTGCGTTACTTTTAGGGATTAACTTTATACTTCACGTAATTTGTTATAAAGACTTACGCAATCTTTTGAGAGTGTTATGTGACCATACAAGATAAGAAAAAGGGCTTATGCATTTTTTTATGAGGTATTGCATCATGTTTGAGAAAATATACACACTTATTAGTCTGCCATGTGCTTTGGAAGAATCGCAAAAATCTTAGTGTAATATGTTATCTTTTTTAATTTCCAAGAACGGTGGGTCAGCAGAGCAGCTAAGAGTGAGAGATGCCTGAAATCCCGGATTGTCTTTTGAGATTTGTATCTAGTTGATAACTCTGGCGTCACTGTTAGGCCACCTCCCCCCACCCTCACGCTTCCAGATCTACTAGAATCTTCTGGAAGTAGCTAAGTTTCATATATATAGCGACCCCAGTGATGAGATCAGAAAAAGAATTCAAGCCTTAAACCATAGCCATCTCCCCTTATCTTTCTCACACGCCTCTCAGTTTGTTGTTTTAAAAGTGTTCAGTGAAATCTCAAAGTTTTGGTGTGACGTTTTTTTTAAACATAGTGTGTTTTTGTAAATGTTCTCTTAGAATTTTTGTAACTGGCACTGTAGTTACGTGAAAGGTATTTGTATCATAATCTGGTTAACTATATTCTTCGAATGTTAAGACTAATAGGATAGTGTGTAAAATTTTATTTCATGTAAAAAAAGTTATTGTATAATTTTTATAAATACTATTTATCTTGTCTTATTTTAAGGTTTATTGAGATTTGATATTTCAATTCAAGTGATTATATAACTGTCAAAACGTAATTTTTTTGGTCTTATTCTAAGTTTAGTTCTGACTTAATACCTTGATTGATTTCTTTTTCTTTTTATGTGAATTCTTTCAAGGAGTTGTAATCTATATAGAATATACTTATTTTCGTGAAAAGTGTATTATTTCAATTATCAGTGTTTATTTCATACTTGCTCGTATCATGTTAAAGAATCGAGGTAAAAGGTTGTTTTGAATAGACCGTAATAATTAATTCCCATTGTTGTTTTGAGTGTATTTTGGAGACCTTTGGATATTCAATGTTTTGTATATTGCTATCTGGGAGTTATATAACTGTGTTAGAGCTGGATTGTTAATATTTTTAAGTGTAACAAATTTAATGTAAAAACAAACAGGTTTTATAGCTGGCCAATCGGGATATATATTATATTATATTTTTGGTTCCCAGATATATGTATATATATACATATATATATATATATATATATATATATATATATATATATATATATATATATATATATATATATATATTTTATATATATATATATATATATATATATATATATATATATATATATACATATATATATATATATATATATATATATACATACATATATATATATATAAATATATACATATATATATATGTATATATATATATATATATATATATATATGTATGTATATATATAAATATATATATATATATATATATATATATATATATATATATATATATATATATATATATATATATATGTATATATATAAATATATATATATATATATATATATATATATATATATATATATATATAATGTGTGTATATATATATATATGTATATATATATATATATATATATATATATATATATATATATATATATATATATATAAATATATATATATATATATATATATATATATATATATATATATATAATGTGTGTATATATATATATATATATATATATATATATATATATATATATATATATATATATATATATATATATATATATAGATATATGACGATTGAGATTTTTGATAACCGGAAGATTCTCATCGTAAAGAATTATTTATAAATGATGACAAATGCTATATTAGAAGTGGCTTTTGATATTTCTTCAACATTTGCTATGCAAACTCTGTTTTATATGTTTGTTTGTTTTTTCTAGTTTTGTCTTACCAAATTCTACTTATTCCTCTCAATATCTGTCACTGTGTTTGGGAGTGTTTTTGAATCTAATTTAGAAAATATTTTTTTTTATATCGTTCACCCTATACGTTACACACAATATAATATACATTCAGCCTTCTCTTTCATTACCAAATATGACGCTATTTCTCGTAAATTCAGTAGCATAATAGTTAGTTAGTTGAACAGGAGTGAAAAGAAGGGACAACTAGAACAATAATCAGTTTGGGCACACTAATTTCATCCGGTCTTTGCAAAGAAACACCAGTGGCCTCTATGTCTCAGAAATGGAGAATTCTTCCGGGAAATTATGAAAATATCCTCAATAACGCTAGAAACATTCTATAACATATATACCTAATGTGGTTTTATATACTGTAAGCACAGAGGATAGGGTAATTTGAATTGGAAACAATTATTATTGATTATATATCCAATATTATAAGCCTTACTTATTACTTTTAAATCAAACGTTCATATCAGTGCCGATAGCGGATAATTTTTTATTGATATAAATCATGAAATACGTTCTTCATCATTTGAAGGGTAATATACAAAATGTAACCATTAATAATGTGTGCGCTTGTGTTTGTGTGTGTTGGTGAGAGAGAGAGAGAGAGAGAGAGAGAGAGAGAGAGAGAGAGAGAGAGACTCCTACACTTACACACACACACACATATATATATATATATATATATATATATATATATATATATACATATATATACATATATATATATATATATATATATATATATATATATATATATATATATATATATATTTTACATATATATATATATATATATATATATATATATATATATATATATATATATATATAAATATATATATACATATATATATATATATATATATATATATATATATATATATATATATATATGTATATGAATATATACATACATACATACATATATATATATATATATATATATATATATATATATATATGTATATATATTTTATATATATATATATATATATATATATATACATAAATATATATATATATATATATATATATATATATATATATATATATATATATATATATATAAATTTATATATATATATACATAAATATATATATATATATATATATATATATATATATAAATTTATATATATATATATATATATATATATATATATATATATATATATATATATATATATATATATATAAATATATGTGTGTGTGTGTGTGTGTGTGAGTGTGTGTGTATAGAAAATCATTTGTGTTAATATTTTATAAGAGCCTATTTTTCAAATTCCTTATGAACGTGAACAAAGGTCTTTTTAGTGTCGTTTATGTAAACACCAGATTAAAAAGGATGTTGTGTCAGATATCCTGAAAATAATATATTTCTCATAGGTAATCTATATTACTTTACATTATAGAGATCTTCGGGGATGAAATTATCTTATGTTGTGTATATTGTAAGCGCCAATAGAAGCCTTTATATGTTTTTTCTGGAGATTAGAAAACATTCTTCTGAAATGTAAAATTCCTTTACACAAGAGATCCAAAATTCAACGGACATATCAAAACAATGTTGCACTCATTGCTGCCGAAATTGATATGGGACTTATTTTCAGTTTTTCTCGCCTGAGTGAGCTTGTAGTGCCAATATCCTTATGTTTATAAGGTTGCAAGATGGGGCGTGAAAGTAATTTTATTACTATTGTACTCTTATGAAGGGACGAGAGAGTATGCTTTACAGATGGATGGTGTTGAAAAACTGATATAATTAAGAAATTTTTTTTTTTTTTTTTAATTTTTTTTTCTGCAAATGGAAACTCGAAAAAGTGAACCTACCAAGCTAGTTGCCTAGTAAGGCATTGATGGTTCTCTTTTTGTTAAGGTTTCAAAGAAGAAGGAATCTAGAAAGGGGGTGGACAAATCATTTTCGCTCTTTCCTATGATTTTTACCTAAATACAGATTCTACGTGCATTTTTTCATGCATTATAAAGATTTAATACCTATATGATATATCATTTTCTTTTAAAAGTTTATATATTCATTTTCAATATTTTTTTTTAAATTATCATTTCACCTAATTGAGGCTATTATCGAGGTATTTATTATATAAAATTGATCGGATATAACCATGCCTTCTTAAATAAGGAATGATACTTTCAAAGCATTTCCAAAAATATCTAATTTTGTAATGGAATGCTGTATTCACTTCATAATAACTCTTTATTTTCTTATACATTTTGAGTTTAAAGTAGCCAATGTGAAATTAATTTATTTGCAATACGCGCTCATTATTATTTCTTATTTCCAGAAACCTCTCTACTACCACCTCTAATTTAATTGCTACTCTTCTAATAGGAACTATTGGGTATATTAACATTTTGTTAATTAGGTCGTAATCTTATTATAGATAATAATCATAGTGTGACGTATCACCGCCAAAAAAAAAAAAAAAAATATGGGGATCTTTGCTTATCAACATGTTTAATGAGAAAGAAAAATATTTTGTAAA